>NC_081356.1:26741903-27043153 GCF_030684315.1 Stegostoma tigrinum | reverse complement strand
GACTATGAACACAAGCTGTTTGAGTATCGGAGGATTTGCAACAACATCCCCACTTATGACCTTACGATGGAGAGAAGATAACTGATGAAGCAGCTGAAGATGGTTGGACCTAGGACACTACCCTGAGGAACTCCAGCAGCTATGTATTGAAGTTGAGATGACTGACCACGAACAACGATGACCGTCTTGCTTTGTGACAAGTATAACACCAGTGATGGGAATTTTCCCTTTAATTTCTACTAATTCCAATTTTGCCAAGACTCCTTGATGCCAAACCTGGCTGAATGTTGCCTTTAATTTGATGTGGGATTGTGAATATAAATGTTTGTTTTTAAATAAGGGATTAAGCACTTGAAATTAAATGTTTACTTTTACAAAGGATTAAGTAAGGAAGGAATTAAGAACCAACTTAATTCATTTCATGAATTAGTACAGCAAGTTATCAGGATCTAGCAATATGCTGTTAACCCAGTGGAAGCACATTCAATAAGAATTTTCAGAAGTTAATTATACAAGTTGTGTACTGTGGTGTGGTGTGTCAAAGTTCACAGATAGCACTGGGATGAGTGGTAGAGCAAAGTGTATAGAGGTCACAAAGTCTGCAGAGGGATTGGTAAATGTGAGGTCATCCATTTTGATAGGATTAAATGGTAAAAAAATTGCAGCATAGAAGGGACCTGGGTGTCCTTGTGTACGAATCACAAAAAGTTGGTTTGCAGGTGCTGTAGGTAATTAAGGAGGCAAATGGAATATTGTCCTTCATTGCCAGAGGGATGGAGTTTATGCTGCAGCTGTATAGGATGCTGGGGAGTTCCCACCTAGAGTGTTGGTCTCCTTACTTTAGAAAAGGAACAGCTGGCACTGGATGAGGTACAGAGTAGGCTAACTAGATTGATTCTGGAGTTGAGTGTGTTGGCTTGAGAAGAGATTGAGTAGACTGTGATAATATTTGTTGGAATTTAGCACAATGGCGGGGTGGGGGGTTTCTTATAGAAACATAGAAAATTATGAAGGGAATTGATAAGATAGAAGGAGGGAGATTGTTTCCACTGGCAAGTAAAATTGAACTTGGGGGCATGCCGTCAAAATAAGGGAGAAACAAATTTAGGACTGACCAAAGGGTTGTGAATCTGTGGAATGCCCAATGAAGCAGTTGAGGCTACCTTATTGAATGTTTTTAAGGCAAAAGTAGATTTTTGAACAGTAACGGAATTAAGAGTTATGGTGACCAGGCGGGTGCATAGCTAAGTCCATGAAAAGATCAGCCATGATCTTATTGAATGGCAGAGCAGGCTCGATGGGCCAGATGGCCTACTCCCACTTCTATTTCTTATGTGAGTTGAAAAGGAAAAATCTGCAGTAATTGCAGAAAGATTAGGTGAATGGGACTAATTGAAAAGGATTTTCAGGAAGCAGGCACTTTGGTGTTCATGGGGCCAATTGGCCTCGTTCTGTGCTCTATTATTCTGAATAGGCAAGAAACAGAAGACAGGCCAATACCTTCATCCTCATCATCCTCTTCATCGTCATCTTCTTCGTCAAGCTCACCGTCATGTTCATAACCCTCCTGTGGAGGAGAGAACAGTGTTTTAGTTACAAATGATTTCAGTTGATCATAATGAAGAGCACAAGCTCTATAAGGATCTGCAGAGATCGCCACCTCATCCCCAAGTGATTACCTCCAGCATTTGTGCATAATAGATTTACTATGGCACTATTTTGAAGAAAAGAATGAGAATTATCCTGTGTCTCTGCTCAGTTGACTATCCTTAATGAACATCACTAAAACAACATCATCTGGACATCATCACTGTTGCTTGTGGGAAGTGATTGCTGTGTTTCATACATTACAAAATTGAATACACATTCAAGTAGTACCACAGTATTCGTAAAGCACCTTGGGATATCCCCAGGATGTGAAAGGTGCACTGTAAATGCAAGTTTTTTTTTTAAGGATTGCATGAACTGTTAATATGAAACTGAATGGTGCTGCATTGAAATGGAGGCATGGGAACATATGTAATATGGTATCTATCAGGCTAAATGAATTCTGCACTGATCAGGTAGCTCATTGATGGATTGAATTTGACCAGGGTGCTCTCAAAATGATCAATCAAGACGACCAGCAGAAACTATTCAGTCAAGTCTCAATGATGTTACCCAAGCACTACTTCCAGAAGTATACTTAGTTGGTATAGAACCTGGATATACATATCCAGACTTGTTTAATTGTAAATAATCCCAACGTGAGACCATCCAAGCTGCCAAACCAAATCAACAATGCTGGTCAATGCACACAAACTGGTTCAGATGTATAGGTAGCCTCAGAAATTCATGGTTCATGAAAGGCCTAATGCGCAGATAGTGTGTTTCAGCTTCTGTCTCAGTATCTTTCCATTCTAGATAGGAAAAGAATCAGACACCTCGGAAGAAAATCGTTCTTGTACTTTCAAAGATTCTATTCATTTTTTCTTTATTCATGGAATACGGACTTTGCTGGCTCAGCCAACATTAATTACCCGTTGAACGGCTCCAGTCCTTGGGTTGTAGAAACATGCACAATGTCATTATGGAGTTCCAGAATTTTGACCCAGTGACGGTGAAGACGCTGTAAGATATTTCGAAGTGAGAATAATGCGTCGCTTGGAGGGGATCTTACAGCTTGTGCCATTCCAATGTATCTGATGCCCTTGTCCTTCTCAATGGTGGTAGTAGTCATGGGTTTGGAAAGCACTGTCTGAAGATCTTTGGTGAATTTCTACAGATGGTATACACTGTTGCTACTGAGCATCAGTGGTGGAAGTGAATGTTTGTCAATGTGGTGCCAAATCAAGTGAACCGCTTGTATATAATACAACACAGTACAGCAACACGCCCTTCAGCCCACCAAACCTGTGCCAATTCTAATCCTTATTTAGACTTGTGACTTACTGCCTATGTGCGGTTTCTATCCATGTTTGCCTCCCGTCTTAATGCCTTAAATGTTGCTAATATGCCGGCTTCCCCCACCTCCACTGGCAGTGGGTTCCAGGCACCCATCACCTACTGTGCGAAACACATTCCCTCTCTCATTTTGAACCTGTGCCCTCTTATAATTGATCTTTCCAGCCTGGGAAAACGCCTGACTAGCCACCTTATTTATGCCTCTCATAATTTGTAGACCTCTTTCGGTCACCCCTCAGCTTACGTCTTTCCAGTGAAAATGGAGTTTATCCAACCTCCAAAATAAAACCCTCCAGACCACACAACATCCTGGAAAACCTTCTCTACAAAGTGTCCTCACCTTTCTGATAATGTGGCAACCAGAACTGCATGCAATATTCCAAATGTGCCACATCCATATAGTTTTGTACAGCTGTAAAACAACTTGGTAACTTTTATATTTGATGCCCAGGCCAATGAAGGCAAGCTTGCTGTATACCTTCTTGGCCACCTTATCCACGTGTTGCCCCTTTCAGGGATCTGTACGCCCAGATCGCTCTGTATGCCAAGGCTACCAAGGATTCTGTCACTAACTGTATAATTCGCACCAGAATTTAACCTTCCAAAATCCATCACCTCACACTTGTCTGGAAAATCCACATTTGTCATGAATAGTAACAAGCTTGCATGTTGTTGGAGCAGTACTCATTCAAACAAGTGGGAAGAACTCCATCATACTCCTGATTCATGCCTTGTAGATGAACAGGTTATGTAGAGTTGCTAAGCAGATTATTCAAGCAGTCAAGTTTGTTGCAGCCGATAGGTATTAATGCAAGGGAAAGGTCAGGAAGGTCACCCATCCTATTATATGGTTTCTTACAGGAAAGTGATTTTTTTTAGGAACACGTTACGAGTGTTAAATGAGCAATGGCTGTACTTCACTATTTGTAAAACACCTTGGGACATCTTGAGGCGATAAAACACACTACAGAATTATTTAAACTGAGTTCTTGAAGCAGTCACATCATCAAAATACTTCAGTAGTTTCCAGACCTACAGGCTAATTAACAATGAACATAATAAAAAAGATACATTGAGATATTCAGCAGGTCAGCGGCATCTGTGGAGTGAACAACATCATAAATGTTTTAGGTCAAGGTGACTTTTCACCAGAACTGTAAAAGATTGCAATGTTAGAGAGTCTTTTTTTCAAGCCAGTATTGGATATTGGGATAAGTGGCAGTAAGGGAAGCAAAAGGGAAGGAGACACCCAAAAAGAATGGGAATGGATATAGCAAAGAAACAATTGTTTTCAAATGAGGCCTGAATGGCTACATTGCACCAATGTTAATTTAGCTGGGAGGGATAAAGAACAAACTATAGTTATTACATATGAGCACATCACAATAATACTAATGCACAAAGTCTAGGCCCCACATGAATGGAAAAAAATTAAAGAGAACATTGAACTGATCCTCTTTTGATTCAACAGGAAGTTTTAAGGGCATTTGTACATGTAGCTGATGAGGACTAATATTCAGTGTTATGGAGAAAAAGCTGGTAGAGGACTAAAATTTATCAACTCTTGAAAGAGCCAGCACAAGCAATACAGGTGAAATGATCTCCCCTTCTGTTGCTCTAAAATTTTCTAATGGAGGTCACTGTTCCTTTCCAATGTGTCCTTTTTATTCACTCACTTGTAGGCTGCAATGAAACTGAAGAACACTCCTTCAAACAATGCGGTCAAGGAAGCTACAGATTCAGACAACAGATCGTTCCTACAGTACTGCAGAGCGGAGAGATCAACCAGAAAAGTCAGATCAGGGTATGGCACCCATTAGCCAATAAAAATCCTCTCATTGGAAGCAAATGCTATGGAACAGCTGGCAGCCTTTCAGCCCCTTGTTTGTACCAGCATACAGTTATTTCATTGCTGTCCTCAATCTTTACTGCATTTACCTACCTTAGTTTCTAACGCTGAAGCCTGTTTGCTGGCAAAAATCTTTCAAGTTAGGTTTAAAAGTTGCAATCGATCCCCATCCTCAACGGCTCTATTTTTCGTGGGGGAAAACGTTCTTGATTTCTACTATGTTTTCTGTGAAGACATGCTTTCTGACATTACCACTGAATGATTGTCTTCTAATCTCAAGCTTGTGCCCTCCTTCTGGAATTATCCCCAAAACCTGACAAGAGGAAGTAATTTCCCTCTGTTTGCCTCGTGAAATTCTTTAAACTTAAGCACCACAACAATTGGTAAAGCATATTTAATGCAATGAAATGTCTTCAGGTCCTTCACAAAAACATTACTGAACAAAATGTGGCATCAAGGCACATAATGAGATAGCAAGACCAGCGACAAAAGGTTTTAAAGTGAGGTAAGAGGTTTAGGAAGGGATTTTCAGACATTTGTGACAGAAGCTGAAGGCAACACCACTGATGGAATGATTAGGAAAGGGGTGATGTTCCAGAATCCATCATTAAAAGGAATATAGCCATCTTGGAAGATTGTGAGGTTCGAGGAGATAATAGAGATAGAGAGGGGTGAGCATGGAGAGATCTGAAAACAAGATGAGAATTTTAAAATTGGAGGCACTGCTTGAGGTGAGCAAGCAGAGGGTTAAATTGAAATACAGCCTGCTGCAAGTTAAGAATGTTTTGGATGACCTCAAATTTATACAGAATAGAATGTAGATCAGTGGCCTGGAGTGAATTGGTATAATCACATCCAGAAGTTTAAAAAAAGCATGAATTAGAGTTATGGCATCAGCTGAGAAGATATAGGCAACATTTTAGCAGATGAGGAATCATGTGGGAAAGTGTAAAGTTGCCCACTTTATCAGGAAGTATAAGCAACATTATTTAACTGCAGAGATTTTGCAGGTACATGAATCACAAGACATTCACATGCAAGTACTGCATGTAACTAGGAAAGCAAATATAATTTTTGTTTATTGCAATAGAAATAGGAAACAAATATTGGGATGTTTTGCTATAGTTGTATTTCGAACTGGTAAACCATATCTGGACTAATATGTATTATTTTGTCTCTTTTCTTAAGGAAAGGATATAAATGCATCAGAAGCAGTTTAGCAAAAGTTTTTTATCATTCCATCACATGGTATTGCTGGACAAGTCAAATCCCAGAATGAGACCAGGCTTGATAGATCTTAAATTTTATTTTTGTGATTGACTATCGTGGCCACCCAGTCACTGAATATATTCATGAAGCTATCTATGTAATAAGCCTGTTACACAAAATAGAAAAAAAACTATACTTCTGTAAAAAAAGTCCAAAAGAAATACTCAATCCCTTGTCCCAGCAATATCCTTTACAGACACTCAATTTGAATGAAGTTTCATTCCTTTTCTTCACTCTAAAATTTCTTACTGAACTGATAAGGTTGCAACCTTATCCTGACAGCAAATTTCTTCACATTTATCAGATGTGAATCTTTTAATTGCTATCTCTTCCCACAGACACAAGCTCACTCTGGTTTTTCCTAGCTAGTTTGACTACACTTAGGTTGTTAAACAATATACCTATTGGTGAGAATATTTTCTTCTGAACATAACCCACTCCTCGCCTTGCTTTCCCAGAGTTGTAAAAGCTCAAGTTGCTACATAATTTAGCAGTTATTTCATCAGATAATTAGTCTAAGTAATTAGCTCACGTGACATGATTTCTTGGGAATGTCATTTCAACCCACTGCTAAAAGATACTTAAAGGAATAAGTTATCTTCACAGAAGTGAAAAACAAATACTGTTTAGCAAGACTTTAGAATTCATCAGCCCAAATAATAACGGTATGATAAACCTTTGTCACAGTTCACTTGACTGATGCCTGGAAGGAGGAGGTTATACAAGCCACACTGCATTTATTGACATTTAGCAGAATTAGGGGTAAATTTATTTAAACATAAGAACCAGATAAGACTAAGGGGTTTCCAATATCAAGTGGAAACGAGGAGAAAACTTTGACTAAGAAAACCTGTTAGAACGCGATCAGAAATTAATGGAGTAAAAAAAATTGAATATTTAAGGCAAAGCTACTCGATTCTTGACTAACAAAGGAGTCAAAACTTATCACGTGTAGGAAGTGGGGTTGAGGCTACAGTCAGCTCAGCCTTGAGAATGACAGAACAGGTTGGAGGATCCAGTTGGCTCACCCCATCTTTGAATTCATAGGAGCCAAGACAAAGGTGTAAGTAAATGGGCTTACTGTGATGGCATACTTGCGGCCAGAAAAGCGTCTTGGATGCAAGCACAACAAAATGGCAAACAGACTGGCTCTGCCACAGACAGTAGTCAGTGAAAGGGATGAATGAAATTCAGAGCAAGGACCAGAAACAATGGTTCAGTCTTTAACTGGAGGAAATGTTTGCTCACTCAATATTGGATAAGTAGTGTGAACATTTAGCAAGAAGTACAGGATTCAAGAGAGATGCTGCTGAGGGAGAAATGGCCACTAGCAGAGATATTAATTAGATCATCTGTTAATCTTTTATAGTCAAGTGAATGCAGGACTGGCCTGGTCTTTATATTATAATACTTTTAGTTCCATAGATCTTTCCTGAAGAGGCATGGAACTTCAAATAAAGTCTGGCCAGAGCTTCAAACGAGAGCAAGAACATCCCCCTTCTCCTTAATTCCATGGGAAAATTAAAATGAACAAGGAGAGGAAAAACACAAAAAGCACTGAACCTTGGAACCAAATTAAACAGGAGTCCTCACACTGGATAGTTCGTCAACTTCGAAATGTAAATCTATAGGAAAGGGCAATACAATAGGTTTGACACAAACCTTTCACAGACGAATCATTAGAAAGGTTTCTATTTGGTGCTAATGATGGCTGGATTCATGACCACGCATGCCCAGTGCAACCTAACCCAAGATCAACAAATGTTTATAGTGCACAGCAACTTCTATTTGCAACGTTATTCAAGACAGTCTAATTACTTGTTATTACTACACCTCTAGAACCTGTAGGTCTAAGACAGATTGTTGGGGAAAGAATAGCATCTAAGCTGGGAGTCCCTAAAATGGAACAAACTGCTGACACACATTTCTCCTTCATCACCTCTCAATTCCTTGACAGTTATCAGACTGCTTATCCAGCTTTGGGCCAGCAAACGTTTTCTTAAATTAGACATTGGGAAGTTTGGAGCATTGCCTTGCTCCGATCTCCGTTCCTAAATTAATCAATTCCTCTTGCTGAGGGTCATCTTTGGTAGAAACAAATATCTTGCTTGCACCTTTCTCATATTTGACTCACAGAAATGTACTTCTGGCCACACACGTGCCATCACTCAGACCATCTATTTCCACCTCAGTCTCACTTCACCTCTGTCTTGGCTCATGAGAACATACAAATTAGAGACCAATATTTTCCTCAAATGAATGCACAGCACACATAAAATGGACTCCTTAGAATATCATGCATTCATTTTTACAAGCCAAATAATGTGACAGTAAGACAATCATTTTTAAACCAAACACAGTGAAGCTGGCTATCAGACCTGAAACATTAACTGTGTTTCTCTCTCCACAGACACTGTTTGATTGGTTGAGCTTTTGTAACACTTTCCGCTGTTATCATTGGAGAAGCTGGAATTACTCATTCCTAGGCTTCCAACTAACTTTAACAGTGCAATTGAGACAAAGGCAATATTTACAAAATTAATTTTTAAGCTTCGTCTTAAGAAAAACAGATTCCACAGTTTAATGCTAAAAGCAAGAAATAGTTCCAAGTAAGCCATACTAGACTTGACACATTAACTCTGGTTCTCTGTCCACAGATGTCTGCCAGAACTGCCATGCCAGTACCTCCTGTTTTTATATTAAAAGCATCAGGACAGATTTGAATATTTCCACTGAATTCTTACCTCTTCCTCTGCACTGACTTCATCTTCATCATCTTCCCCTTCTTCATCTTCCTCCTCCTCATCATCTAGTTCTTCTTCTCCATCTTCTTCTTCATCTTCCTCCTCCTCTTCCTCTCCTTCTACATGTAATTAATAGAAACTAATTTTATTCCATGGAAATAATTCTATTCACACACAGCGCACACTTGCATCTGGAACCGAGACATTCTGATCTAAAAATCTGTGACTGCTGCCTAGGACAAAGAACCCAAAGTAACACGTAATTACTTGGAAGGTCTCACTCAATTAAAAAGAAATCATGGGATGTGAGTGTCTGTAGCTAGGTAGCACTTATTGCCCATCCCTAATTGAACAGAGGGCAGTTCAGAGTCAACCACATTGCTGTGGGTCTGGAGTTACATGTTGGCCAGACTAGGTAAATACAACAGATTTTGTTCCCTAAAAAGGACATTAGTGAACCAAATAGGTTTTTTCGACAGTGCCTTCAGGGCCATCTTTAGACCCTTAACTCCGAATTCTTTACTGAATTCAAATTCCACCATCTCCCACACCAGATTTGAACCTGGGTCCTGGTAGGTCTGGCAGACATCTGTGGACAGATGTGAACCTGGGTCCCAAGGACATTAACTGAGTTTATGAGTTTAATACCACTAGACCATTGCCTCCCAATATCTTAACACCCTTTAATGACACACTTTCACCTTGTTCATTCAGACTAGGAGAATACAAATGGAATAAAAGTTGAAGGCAGACGTTGAAAAATACAACAAGTAATATGTCAGGTTAAGTCACAATATACTTTCAACATAGCCACTTAACTAAACCACCAGACTCAATTCTAACACAGCACAACATACTAATACAACTGTATTTCTTTTTTGAAGTGTAACTGCCTTAAGTTCCAGTTAACTGCCGCAAAACAATTTAATCAGAAGGTAGTTGTGCTAATCCTTCATAAAACACTGATTAACTACTTTTGGAGTATTGTGTACAATTCTGGTCTCCACACTACATGTGGAGATGGTACCAGAGATCGTATAAGTGGAACAGGGGTGTTATTTATTCGCAGGCACTCCTTGATCTCAGCAGATCAATGGAACCTGAACACGTCTAACATTAATATCCTTCATTCTACATATGGGCCACTGGATACCAAAGTATCCTCATCCGGGCAAACAGAGTTATGGACATGCACAAGTGTTTGCAGGGAACTTAAATTTGGCATGATTTTAGGTCTGAACATTACCATAGACTTTAATTTCATTCTGTAAGTCATGCGGGCTACAGCCACCATGACTCCATTTCTCATGTCTTGCGATTTTCACTAAACAGTTTGTGAGCCATTCCATTCCACTGTTTGGCCACTAGGCATACTGAAATTCATGGGATTTTTTTTCCATCCATGTTGCTGATGTGACATAATTTGTTCTTGTTTAAAGATAAATTGCTGGATGCCGGTAACTTTGGTATTGAAATCTTCTCGGATCTCTATTTAATCTTGCCATTCTACCAAAAAAACTAGACACTTCTGCTCAATGAAGTGGCTATACTGTCTAAGTGGGGAGCTGGATGAACACAGCAGGCCAAGCAGCATCTCAGGAGCACAAAAGCTTGTGCTCCTGAGATGCTGCTTGGCCTACTGTGTTCATCCAGCTCCACACTTTGTTATCTTGGATTCTCCAGCATCTGCAGTTCCCATTATCACTGGCTATACCATCTGTTTCACTGAAAGCTCTGGACTTGGGGGTTTGGTGTTATTCACCTTAACTGCATTTCTGACAATGACAAAACTATTCATCCACAGTCTCTGCAGAGGCTTGTAGCATCACAGACGCCAGGTCTTCAGTCAATTCAGTTCACTCCATGTGATATCAATAATGGATACTATAAAGGCTATGGGCCCTGGAACATCCCAGCAATAGTACTGAAGACTTTTGCTCCAGAGCTTGCTGAATCCCCGGTAGCCAAACTGTACCAATACAACTACGACACTGACAGCTACCCAACCATATTGACTATTACCCAGGTATGTTGCTTACACAAAAAGCAGGTCAAATTCAGTTCAGCCAATTATCACTCCTTCAGTCTACTCTAGATCACTGTAAATCGATGGAAGGAGTCATCACTGCTACAAAGAGGTGGCTGCTCAGCAATAAACTGCTCAGTGACACCCAGTTTGGGTTCCATCAGGGCCACTCAGCTCTGACCTCATTACAGACTTGGTTCAAAAATGGAGATGAGTAGGATTCCAGAAGTCAGAGTGACTGCCCTTGACATTAAGGCTGCATTCGACTGAGTGTGGCATCAAAGAACCTGAAAACTGGAGTCAATTAGAATCACAGGGAAAGCTCTCCACTGTTTAGTATTAAACCTGGCATATAGGAAGATGGTTGAGATTGTTGAAGATAAGTCATCTCAGCTCCAGGACATCTCTGCAGGAGTTTCTCAGGATAGTGTCCGAGGCCCAACCACCTTTATCTGCTATCAATTACCTTCCCTCCATCATAAGGTCAGAAGCAAGCACATTCACCTATGATTGCACAATGGTCAGCAGCATTTGAGACTCCTCAGATACCGAAGCAGTCCATGTTCAAATGCAACAAGACTTGGACAGTATCCAAGCTTGTCTGACAAGTGGCAAATAACATTGTTGCCTAGCCTTTGTGTGGCAATGATCATCTGACCACCATTCCTTAACATTCAATGATGTTAGCATCACTGAATCCTTCACTATCAACATCCTGGGAGCTTGCCATCAATTAGAAACACAACTGGATTAGTCAGAAAACATAGTAGCCAGAATAGCAGGTCAGAGGCTCAGAATACTGCAGCGAGTAACTCACCTGACTCCCCAAAGCCTGTCCATCATCTATAAAGGTACTAGTCAGGAGTGTGGTGGAACACTACTCAATTGCCTGGATAGGTGCAGCTCCAATAGCACCAGAAAAGCTTGACACCATTCAGGACAATGCATCCTGCTTGTTTGAAATAACATCCATCCCCTCCACCAATGCTCAGTAGCAACAGTGTGAACTATCTACAAGAGATAACGGGAACTGCAGATGCTGGAGAATCCAAGATAACAAAGTGTGAAGCTGGATGAGCACAGCAGGCCAAACAGCACAAAAGCTGACATTTCGGGCCTCGACCCTTCATCAGAGAGGGGGATGGGGAGAGGGTTCTGGAATAAATAGGGAGAGAGGGGCAGGTGGACCGAAGATGGTGAGAAAAGAAGATAGGTGGAGAGAGTATAGGTGGGGAGGTAGGGAGGGGATAGGTCAGTCCAAGGAAGACGGACAGGTCAAGGAGGTGGGATGAGGTTCGTAGGTAGGAAATGGGGGTGCGCGGAAGGGACGGGCGCGCGGAAGGGACGGGTTAGGGAGGCGGAGACAGGCTGGGCTGGTTGTGTGATGCAGTGGGGGGAGGGGACGAACTGGGCTGGTTTTGGGATGCAATGGGGGAAAGGGGAGATTTTGAAGCTTGTGAAGTCCACATTGATACCATTGGGCTGCAGGGTTCACAAGCAAAATATGAGTTGCTGTTCCTGCAACCTTCGGGTGGCATCACTGTGGCAATGCAGGAGGCCCATGACGGACATATCGTCTAAGGAATAGGAGGGGGAGTTAAAATGGTTCGCGACTGGGAGGTGCAGTTGTTTATTGCGAACTGAGCGGAGGTGTTCTGCAAAGCGTCCCCAAGCCTCCGCTTGGTTTCCCCAATGTAGAGGTAGCCACACCGGGTACAATGGATACAGTATACCACATTGGCAGATGTGCATGTGAACCTCTGCTTAATATGGAAAGTCATCTTGGGGCCTGGGATAGGGGTGAGGGAGGTTGTGTGGGGGCAAGTGTAGCACTTCCTGCGGTTGCAGGGGAAGGTGCCGGGTGTGGTGGGGTTGGAGGGCAATGCGGAGCGAACAAGGGAGTCACGGAGAGAGTGGTCTCTCCGGAAGGCAGACAAGGGTGGGGATGGAAAAATGTCTTGGGACTATCTACAAGATGCACTGCAGAAATTTACCAAAGATCTTCAGACAGCATTTTCCAAGCTGATGACCACTATTATCTAGTTGGACAAGGGCAGCAGGTATATGTGAACGACACTAATTGCAAGCCCCCCTTCAAGTCACTCTCCACCCCGACTCGAGATACATTCAGTGTTATCAGATAAAAATCCTGGAATTCTCTAGCTAACAGCATTGTCAGTCCGCCTACAGCATATGGACCTCAGGATTTCAAAAAGGCAGTGCACCACTACCTTCTCAAGGACAACTAGGGAATGTGCAATAAACACTGGCCCTGTTAATGACTCTCATGTCCCACAGGTGAATAAAAATATAGAAAAAGGAGCCAGTGCCTGCTGACCCCTGGTGGGTTAACCGCTTGTGTATGCACAGATGTTCAGCACAGTTCATTGCTAAATTTTGAGGACACATTCTGGTACATCAGTCACAAGATCAGGTCAGTGATTGGCTCATGTTGTCATATTGCATTTGGTCATCTTCAGGAAGGATTCCCTCCTCTTCCATTTTCAAACGACCAAATTTAGCATAATTATTTGATGAGTCAGTAAATCATGACTTTTAAACTTGAAATTAATTCAAACTTTGCACTAGCAGACTCATTTTCCTTCATTGACGCCATACATGCTGTGCTATGTGTGGTTCTTACACTGTTGCAAGTCTTTACAACACAGTGTATAATACCTACTCAGTCCCTTGTGCCAATTTATAAGCCATGTCACACATGCATTCATGAAATGAAAAACTGAGACTGAATACTAATGTGATTATAATATTTTGTGGTTATAAAGAAGGATCAGCTGGAAAAATGGACGCTCTCTATTGTGTATACATCAACCCAGCATTAATCTATGGTGATCGAGAGAGCTCTCTAAAGAGCTAGTAAACACACAGGAGGCTGAATGATCTCCTTCTGCACTACATCACTCAAATAAGAGAGACACTGTCAGAAGCATGACTGAAAATCAGTTCATTACATCTAGTAGCAGCAGCGTGAACTATCTACAAGATGCACTGCAGAAATTCACCAAAGATCCTCAGACAGCATCTTCCAAGCTGACGACCACTACTATCTAGATGGACAAGGGCAGCAGGTATATGTGAACAACACTAACTACAAGCTCCCCTTCAAACCACTCTTCACCTTGACTTGGAAATATCCTCAGCTTCAGTGTCATCAGATCAAAATCCTGGAATTCCCTCCCTAACAGCATTGTGGGTCTAACTACAGCAATGTGGACTGCAGTATTTCAAGAACAACTCAGTGATGGGTTAGATCTATAGGTCATTGTGAGGTGCACCAATTTAGTGCCTCTTGTGGTTAGCCTTTCAAAGGCTGCAGGAACTACAGAGGTTACCTTCATCATCCTCGTCATCATCAACACCATCAGCTTCTGCATCCGAGTCCGGAGCCTCCCGGTCTTCTTGATCGTACCCATCGAGGTACATGAGCTGGGGGAGGAGCTTGAACACACTTTCTCTGTAGTCATTCAAGTTCGTCACTTCACAATTGAAAAGATCCAGACTCTTCAAGTTCTCCAACTTTTTCTGCGGAAGAAACAGGAGTTTACAACACAACAACAGGCCATTTGGCCCCACTGATCTATTCCATCACTGAAACTCCACCCAAGCTTCCTCTCCTTACTGCACTGGTCTAACCTGCAAGTGGAAACATCTTCTCTACATGTATCCTATTGAATATTTCCATTACCCTAATACACCTCCATCACGTCACCTCTCAGTCTACTCTTTGCTTAAAAGAAAGTTAACAACAGAGCTTCTGCTCTGTGCACAATGATTGCTTGCAAAATGAAGCCTTTTTTGAAAAGCATCCCTGAGTAACTGCATTAAGTGATTCACATAACAGCACATGAAAAATTTGCCATGAACACATGCAACCAGAATGCAATTTAGAATGTATTTTGAAGAAAAATTGCTTTACAAAAGATTCTTCTTTGATATATTTCAGAGAGGTAACTTGATAAAGTTTGATTAATTCAGCTCTAAATGGGCTTGTCACAAATAAAGCATTTTTAAACAAAGGTTCAATTTGTCACAGTGAGCAACCCAAAAAATAATTTAAAACACCAGATGACTGGCTCAACAACAAGCAACTTACTTCCTGCTCAGATTGGGTCATCAATTCCAAAAATTGTTTCACAGTATAGGTAATACTGCATCCAAAAAAACAATCAGTTTCACTTTTGGAGCCTCCTCAGAGAGCCACAAACTTGCAATTAACAGAAAGTCCCAATGGTGTTTAATATGCTGTCAATGCATGGCTTATCTCGTCGACAAGTTCTTTCAGAACTCGATCAAAATGTTGGGGAAATTTGAGGGGCCCTGAAATTTGAGCAAATTCACGCAATCTTTTTCATTGGTTACAGTGAAACAAATTAACGCAACAAACAGGAACTGTAGTCCCACAGTACTTGATTGCCCATCCTGGCAAAATGAAAAAGGGATCAGGGCATGTCACTGGAATGTTCTTTTTCAGTTGCGTATTGGGACAGACCAGCAAAGGGCTATCACTGTCCAAAATCTGAACAACTAAAACAATCCCCTAGGGGTGTAGAAATAAATTTGCAGGCTACGGGGCTTGAGCCTGGGAGAGGGATACACTGGATTGCTCTACAGCGAGTCAGCATGGATTTTCTAGACTAATGGCCTCCTGAAAGTAAACAACTCAATGAATACATATTGATGTGGAGGAGAAAGAGAGAGAAACTGAGAAAGAGAATCTCAATATTTCCATCATGACACTTTAGGGTGTTTGTAAGTGCTCTACAGCCAATAGCGTACTTTTAGAAGTGCAGTCATTTATTATTTAGGAAACATGACAACCAATTTTCACATAAGCTCCTAAAAATGACACAATCTGATAATGACCAGATAATACGTTCTTTTTTGCAAAGCTGATTGATGATAAATATTGGCTGAGGTGTGGGACAACTTGCCTGCTCTCTTCAAAATTACACCAGGGAAATTTTTGCACGCACCTTAGGGGAAAAAGAAAAAGAGAGGCCTCAACTTTACACCTGATCCAAAAGATTATACCTCTGACAATGCAGCACTCACAGTATTGCATCAAAATGACATCCCAGATGGCACACATAAGACTTATGAACCCACAACCTTCTGAGTTGGGGCAAGCTACTGGACCATGACTGATACACTGAAACAATAAGGGTCATTTTTCACAGAAGGGTAGTGATACCAGAATGAAAATCACACTGGAACAGAAATGAATTATTAGATGTTTAATTTCTGGAAGTAATCAATAGCAGCATTTCATTTATTACAGCAAAATATATGAAGCTCTTCGGTGTCATTCAGGTGCCAGGTTTGGCTCAGTGGAAATCATTCTTATCTTGTAAATGATGCGTGCTTGTAGCTACTGGGGATAAAAGGGAGTGGATGTTTGAAGAGATAAACAGGGTGCTGATACAGCAGGCTGCTGTGCCCTGGATGACGTGCTTCTTGGGCATTCTTGGAATTACACACATCCAGGAAAAATGGGAGTATTTCATCACACTCCTGACTGGTACCTAGTAGTGGAGAATATTCACCACTGTGAAGAACATCAAAGTTGAAACAAAATATGAGAGAAGGGCATGTAAATTGTTAGCAGCGATGCAATGATGTTAAAATTAGCTTTTAATATGTACACCAGGTCTATTTTTAAATTCACACAGATGATAAGTTTTAGGTGAATACAACAGCATGCATCATAGGCATCACATTATTGCAAAAATCTGCTGACCTTCTTAAAAAGAAAAACGGCAGATTGTAACATCCTGACAGCCAGCCGGTGCAGGGAAAATGCATGAGAGACATGTTATGACGATAACAAGAGAAAGAGCAAAAATAAAAAGTAACGTACCAGAGGTTCCAACGTACTGATGTCTTTGAGTTTGTTTCCACTAAGATTTAGATGTGTGAGATTTGGAAGCTTCTCCGCCAGGATGTCTAACCCTCCAGAAATCCTGTTGTCGCTTAGTTCGAGCTAGAAATTTTTAAAAAATCATGACCATAAATTAAGTTAACTTGCATTCATACAACTCCGGTTTAATTTAAAACACTCCCAAGGCTATATGCACAAAACATTAAACAAAATTTAGCATTGAGTCTAGGACAGCTGACCAATGCTTTGTCAAAGGTGCAGGTTTTAAGAAGCTTCTGAAAAAAGGAGGAAGAAGTGAAGAAATTTAAAAGGTGGAATTTCAGAGCTTAAGGCCCAAGCTGCTGACGCATGGCTATTAATCATGGAGTGTTAAAATGGGTGCGTTTAAGAGACCAGAGCTGGAGCAATGCAGCAACATCATATGGTAACAGGGAGGGAGGGTGTTACAGAGAAGGGGGCCACAGGTAAAGGTTTGGCCAGGAAGGAATTGAACACAATTATGAAAAAAAACTTTAAATTAGCATTTGCTGGACCAGGAGCCAATGTGGATCAAAAAGCACAGGGGTGATGGGTGAAAAGGGGCTTGATACAAATTAAGACTTGGACAGCAAGAGTTTAGGATGAATTGAAGTGGAAGGTGGGAAGCCAGCTAGGACATCATTAGAACAGTCAAACCCTCTAGTTAATAAAAGGTGTGAATGGGAGTTCCAGCAGCAGATGAATGGAAGCAAGTTCCAAGGTGGGCAAGTTTACACGTGTGGAATTAGTATCCTCTCTGTCACCAAGGCAGCTTAACCTTACAGCTTTTCATAGGGTCAAATGCAACCTCAAAGTCTGATTCGCTGTACACAGTAATGAGTGGTCAGGACACATTGCTGTGAAACACAGCACACAAGACTGACGTGTGTCTTGGAGAATTATTTGCAAACTAAGTAACATGTCTGCAGGAAGAACAAACAGGACAATTATTGGAAGAGAGAACTGTTCAAAATGAAAAAAAAAAGAGAAAATGAGCAGGAATCATGAAAAAGCAGCTTACATTTTGATAGCATCTTTCTCAACTTCAATGTAAGAAAATGTTTTTAAACCCATTGAAACACTTTGTAGTGTAGTCACTGGTCTAATATAGGAAACATGCCAGCAAGCTTCTGCAAGCAACAAATGAGATAAAGATCAAATCATCTGTTCTCTCTTAAAAGGCATTAGCTGGGGATGAGCATTGTTTAGGATGCCGCTGAGAACTCTTCTGCTTTTCAAAACAATGCTGTAGCATCTTCTGTCCCTGAGGCCAGACAGGGCCCTGGTTGAATGTCTCATCCAAAGAATGACACTTTGGACAATGAAGGGGACAGATGTGGAGGAGATTTAGATCTTTGCATGTTAAACGGTACAAACTGCAAACAGAACAATATAATTAATGTTACAATTTATTATAATAACACTAGCAGTGCTGTGTAGACAGAGAGGGTACAGCTGAGGCAGTATTGATTGTAAAGCACTTAAGGCAACTAAATATTTGGAAGCAAATGTAACATTCCAATGCAAGTTGTGTACAGTAGTCAAAATGTGCCTCTGCTGGATGAGAAAACTTGGAGCAAAAATATTTAAAGCAAGACATAGCACATGCTATTAAACAGATCAGCAGGCGATTTCTCCCTGGAAGCTTGGCCAATAATTATTCATCAAATCCAAACTACTTAAACTGCAGATAGTATGGTCATTATAGAATTGTAGTTTGCAGGACCTTGCTGAACACACATTGGCTGCCATATTTCCACATGACAACAATGCTTACACTTGAGTAAAAAAAAATGCTTCATTTGTCATGAAGCACTTTGGAACAGCAGGAGGTTATGAGCAGCTCACAGAAATGCAAGTTATTTATTTCATCCTCTTCAACCTGCACAGAAGAAGAAAGGGTGGCAGACACATGGGAACCTCACTGCCACCTTCAAGGTGAATCTCTTAAACCCAAAACCATACCCCAGCTCACAGACCATTCTTACTTAAAATACATATTGCTGCTGTTTCACGGTTGCTGTGTGTTGCAATCCAGGAATGCCTTTCCTAACAGCACTTGGGAGCAAGTTCATTATGCTGCATGCACTGCTCAAATAGTTGGTAACTCACCAGCTTTTGAAGCCATTAAGAATGGGAAATTAATGCTGGTTTTACTATTGTGATCCAAAACCATAGCGTTCATTGGAAAAGGATGTCCATTCACCTCAAGTATAAATTAATTAAGTGAGAATTATTGACGTCTCACTGTTCTCTGGTCACATCTGACCAGTTTCCCACAATGCTATTCTGTAAATGTTTAGAAAAAAGCAAATCTTGAGAACAGGGCCTGAAGGTGAAGACTCTGTTGGTGCTATCCTGCTACAGAATGATGTCCCACACCCATTCCCATCCCATTTCCCAGAGCACTGAGTTCCCAAATAAAAAGAGTTCAGCAACTGCAACACCTGCTAGTTTGTGAATACTAGAATACTGGACTAAATTAAACACACAGCAGATCAAAGACGCTGCAATATAGCACCTAAACTCACCATTGCATTGGCTTACCATCATAGCCAATGCTCATTGCATTTGAACTTTGATTCATTTTATGCAATTTTTTATTACAGGACACAAAGACTATTTTGCCCAATCCATCAATACTGATTGAAATGCTCCACACAAACCTCCCCCATTCCTTATCTCACACAATCAGCATATGTAATTAAGTCAAAAAGCCTGTTCAAATGCTGTAAAATCCAAGTAATACTATTCCATACAACATGTCATTTTGTGACTTGATAGTGCTCCTTTTAACCAGTTTGGTTGTTAAAAACACAATATACACTGTTGTTGAAGCAATTTCTTTTATTGCCAAATATTTCACAATTGGTCTGCCTGATGTTCTGACAGACTTTAATTGTATCATCTGATGCTGTTTTGAAGTTATATTCAAAGTATTAACTTGAAGTGCACATCCCTAATTCCAATGGCTGCTGTGCTTTCCAGTGCTTAGCTTCCACATTTCTGAACTCCCTTCCTAAACCTCTCTACAAATGTGGCTTTTGTGTCAAAGATTTAGCACATAACTTCAGTCTCAGATATTTGAGGGGTAAAAAGTCATAATACAATAGAATGATCCAGTAACTTTACACTGGTAATTATCAGAACATTATCTTGGAGCTATAATTAAGGCATGTCAGGTTTTGGAAATTATCCAAAATAGGGCATTTGCTTTTGTTACCACAGAAAGTCTTCAGTATCAAATAAAAGCAACACCACAACGCTGATTAATTCTTCCCAATTGTCTCAAGATCTTTAACATTGGGAACATGAAGGTTGCCCACAGATGTACGAAGGAGGGATGAATATCTTGGTTAATTTAGAAAAATGATGACTAACGAAGCAATTTTGTTCAAACCTCCAAGTCAAATTCCAACATATGCCACAGTAAAATAATGGTGACACCCCCTGCCATTAGACCTGGCAAGTTCCAACAAAGAATTACATGGGAGGTAGCACAGAAACGCCATTCAGCCCATCTGGTCTGTGCTGACGTTTAAGAGCACTAAGTGGAGGCAATTCAGCCTCTCAAACCTGCTCCACAGTTGATCATATCTTAGCTTCAAATCCACTTCATAACTCAAACCATCATTATTTCAAAATCTATCGCCTCCTTAAATTAGCTCAACATTCCAGCTTCCACCATACTCTGGGAGTTATGAATTCCACAGAACCATAACCCATTAAGAGAGAGGCAATTTCTCCTCATCTGTTTTACAACTGCTATCCTTTATCCTAAAACTATGACCTCTTGTTCTAAATTCCCCTGCATGAGAAAACATCCTTTGTACTTCTACTTTGTCAATTGCCTTTGTTGTAAACCTCAATTAGATGTCTTCTCATTCTTCTAAACCTCAGAGATATAAGCATAAACTGCTCAATCGCTCTTCATAAGATGAGCCACTCATCTCTGGAATCAATCTAGTGAACCTCCTCTGAACTGCCTCCAATGCAACTACATCTCTCCTCAGTAAAGGGACCAAAATTATATATAATAATCGTGATTTAGTCTCACTAACGCCTTGTACAGTTGCAACAACACTTTCTTACTTTAACACTCTATTCCTTGAGTAATACATCTCAAAATTCCATTTGCCTTCCTAATTACCTGCTGTTTCAGCATACTACTTTTCTGCAATTTATAATTCATGCACGAGGACACCTGGATTCCTCTACACCAAAGCAGCCTGTAAGTTTCTCTCCCTTTAGATAATAAATTGCCTTTTTATTTCTCTGACCAAAATGGATGACCTCACACATCTATATAAAACATCATCTTCCACATTTTGCCCCATTCACCTCAGCTATCCATTTGTAAATTTTTCATTTTTTTTCTTTGCAGCTTACTTTCCCCACTTATTTTAGTGCTGTCTGCAAATCTGACTATAGTACTTTCCATCCCCACATTCAAGTAATTAGTATAACATGTAATTAGTTGGGGCCTGATAACAGAGCCATGTTGCACCCCACTAGTTACATCCTGACTCTCCACTTTCTGTTAGTTAACCAATCCTCTATCCAAGGCAATAAATTACCCCTAGCCCCATGTGATCTTACCATGTGCATTCACCTTCTGTTTGGCACCTTATCAAATTCCTTCTGGAAATACAGAAAAACTGCACCTACAGGATCTCCATTTCCTTCATTGCTTGTCACATCTTCAAAGAACTTTCACAAATTAGTGAAACTCTATTTATCCTTTATAAAACCATGCCAACTCTGATGATATTGTATTTTGACTTTCAAAATGTCCTGTCGTTATCTGCCTAATAATGGATTCTAACAATTTCCCAATGATACATGTCAAACTAACTGCTATGTAGTTTCCTACTTTCTGCCTCCCACCCTTTTTAAACTTGTGTTATATAAGCATTTTTCTAATCCTGTGGAACCTTTCCTACAATCCAGGGAATGTTGGAATACTATAATTCATGGGTCCACTATCTCTGCTGCCACTTCCTCCAAGACCCTAGGACATAGGCCATCAGGCCTTGCGGACTTGTCTGCCTTCAATCTCAGTACTTTTTAAAACTGATGAAGATGATTGTTCTAAGGTTTTCCCTTTACTTAACCTCTGCATTACTTGTTACTATTGGGATTGTACTAGTGTCTTTCAACATGAAAACTGAAGCAAAGTATTGATTCAGTGACTCTGTCATTTGTGTTTCCCATTATTAATTTCCAATCTCACCCTCCAACATTCACTTTAGCTACAATCTTCATTTTTACTTAGTTTTTGCTGTCCATTCTTACATTTTGCACTGGTTTTCTTTCATAATATCCCGGACAGGCTTTAATCATATCACTTGACCTCTTTTGTAACCTTTTGGATGATCTTCAAACCCACTTCCCAATATTCCAGTTTGCCACTTACCTTTGTAATATGGTATGCCTTAGTTATTGTCTTTAACTTCCTTGCTTAGCCGTGGACATTTCCCTCCTTTTACAATCTTTCTTCTTTTCTGGATTACATTTTAGCTGGGAGCAATTGAGTACACCCTTAAACATCTGCCAATGTTCATCAACTGTCCTACCTTTTAGCCTTCCATTCAGTCCACTAGGGCCACGTCTAGGTCCACATGACTACTTGGTTATCTTTGTTTAATTTCAGAAAGAGCGTGGCGATCCTGTTTCTTGTCCTCCAACTGAATTTGAAATTCTAGTAAGCTATGATCACTCTTCCCTAGAGGATTCTTAACTAGATCTTCAAGTAATCCCATCAAATCCAGAGTAGCCTGCTCCCTGGTTGGTTCTCCAACATATTGTTTCTTTGAACAATCTCTAATACATCCAACAAATGCTCCCATGAGGCTACCCTTGCCGATTTTATTTTATTAGTCCAGTCTATGTGTGTATTAAAATCATCCATGATTATTGCTCTTCTGTTCTTAGAAGCCCCCTAGTATTTCCTGGTTTGTACTGTTTAGGGATCTACAGATTGCTCTTAGCTATTTCACTTGCTATTTCTTAGTTCTACCCAGCCTATTTCCATGTTTGAGAATGAAACAAAAAAGGACTGTGGAGGCAGGACACCTAAAACAAAAGCAGAAATTCTGGAGATACTCAGCCGACCTAGTAGCATCTATGGAGAGAAAGCGAAGTTAATATTTCAAAACGTTAACTCTGCTTTCTCTCCACTGATGCTGCCAGACTTGCCGAGTTTCTCCAGCAATTTGTTTTTGATTCTGTGTCTTGGACTGCAGTGCTGATCCTCTCCTTTACTAACTGCCTCCTTTTCCTTCCTACTTATCCAAATCACTAAGTACCCTTTAGATATTCAGTTCCCAAACCCTGTCACCCTGCAACCAAATCGTAGTTAATTACCACCAAATCTCGGGCTTTTTTTTTCTATATCCTAATTAATAGACTTACAGGATAAGGGGCGGCTGAGATGTTTTCCACCAGGAGATTTTGGGCGAACTGTGTAATAAGCACCTGCAGCGTTGGAATATCATGACATATCAAAAGTACTTCTCTTCCCCACAATTCAACTCAAAGATTGCCATGCCTAAGACTCACCTTTTTCAGTTTGGGAAGACGGAGAAGGTTTGTGACAGACATCAACCCAACGTTTATGAGGCTGAGGAACTCCAGGTTCTCAAATTCGGCCGTCAGACCTTCAATTTTACCTTCATTCGATCTGCAGTTGTCGAGAACAAGCTCCCGCACCTAGAACGAACAAATGATTTGCCAATTGAGGCCCTTACTGTAAAAACAAAACCCGAAGAAAGAAGGTTCAATACCACCAAGTGAAGAAATTCTCCCTCATCTCAGTCTTAAATGGCTTGCTCCTTATTTTAAGAGCACATCCCCATGTTTTCTAGATCTGCAGCCAGGAAAACATTCTTTCTGCATTTACCCTACAAGAATTTTATATGTTTTAATTATGTCACTGCTAATTCTTCTAAACACTGGGGAATACAAGCCCAGTTTCTTCAATTTCTCCACACAAGACAATCTCACTGTCCCAGGTATAGGTTTAGCAAATTGTTGCTGCACAGACTTTGCAAATTTTTCCTTATTTAGGAAGACCAAAACTGCATACAATTCCTCAGGTATGGTCTCACCAAGGCTCTATACAATTGAATCAAGATTTAAATGCAGTTCAATCCATTTTCCAGTATTGATGTTGTAATAAAGTCAATCCTATAGTATGGAAATTACCCCGTCATTTCAGACAATGCATCTGTTTACAAGGCAGGCAGAAAAGCCAACATGAAATTAAAGCAGGAGAAGACCATTCACCCCACTGTGCCTGTCACTGTATTTTGAAAAGACATCCAGTTGGACTCATTTTCCCTGCGCTTTTTTGATAGCCCTAGAGTTTTTAATCTTTTTTTTAAACCAATTCCTTTCAAAGTGATTGAATCGAATAGATCACCAGCATTCAGAAAGCGTATTCCAAATCACAAAACACACTACAGATAAAGTAACAATACACTCCCCCTCGGGCCCTTTTTTCAATTACCTTAAAATTTATGTCCTGTGGTCACCCACACTCTTGTCACTGGAAGGAGCTACTCTTTATTGACTTTGTCAAAGCTCTTCACAATTAAAATACACGGAGGCCCTGCACTACAATAGGGCATTTTGCTTAGAAAACTGCACGGTGATTGAATTGTAAGTCTTCAATGCTACAGAATATTAACACAGACAGGGGAGTCAGAATGAAGGTCAGAAAGAAACCTTCCCAATTTTACATCCTCTGTAATATGGATCCATTGAAAACTCTACCGCCTACGGCCCAAACCAACTCATTCCCCACTCCTGTGTTCACTCACCTTCACTGGCTTCCTAATAAGGCAGCACCTGGGGGGGGGAGAGAGAGAGAGAGAGAGAGAGAGAGAGAGAGAGAGAGAAGGGTAGGGGGGAGCAAGAGAGAGAGAAGGGTAGGGGGGAGCAAGAGAGAGAGCGCACGCTAGAGAGAGTGAGAGATCAGGGTAGAGAGACTAAGGTAGGGCTGAGCAGTGAGAGTGAGGGCGGGGGGCTGCGGAATGAGAGTGTGAGTGGGTGTAGAGACAGACATAGGAGTTAAAAAGACCAATCCAGAGAGAGCGGACCACCAACATGAGAGCACACAGTGTGCAGATATGTAATGTATAAGCATTAGAAAAATCGCATCCTAATCAGAAAAAAGAAATCAAAAACATGAGAGAATTGCCTGAAGTAAGGGATGGTCCTATACAAAAGGTCCAGGATGGTTGGTCACCCCAATTCGGTGATGGTGGATTGGGCCGGGGGCGGCGGGGGGGGAGGTGAGAGAGGGAAGATTACAACCAGCAGAAATAAATACAAGATAGTCACTAATAAAACCATGAAGCTTTCACGATAATTCTCTCAGGCCAGAGAAGGATTAGAATGTGGAACTTGTAACCATGATGGCAAATAATACAGATACATTCAAAATGAAGCTCAGAAAAGTGAGGTTTCACAAACCTGGGGT
This sequence comes from Stegostoma tigrinum, assembly GCF_030684315.1. Lineage (NCBI taxonomy): Eukaryota > Metazoa > Chordata > Chondrichthyes > Orectolobiformes > Stegostomatidae > Stegostoma > Stegostoma tigrinum. The sequence continues at coordinate 27,017,920 of NC_081356.1, read as the reverse complement.
ACGTTTCCTGGGATTCCTCACAGTGAAAGGGTAATTCGATTGAAGGTTACAAAGATACTAAGGATAACTAAGAGACAGAAACTGTTGCTGCTGGTTGATGAGTCCAGCACTAGAGGGCAGAATCTAAACATTGCCGCCAGACCTTTCAGGTGTGAAATTAGGAAATAGTTTTACACGAATAGGCTGATAGAAGTTGAAATGCTCATTCACAAATTGGAATTAATGCAAGTTAAACTGTCAATTTTAAATCCGAGATTAATCAAATAAAAAAAAGCTATCAAAAAGGTGTTAAGAAATGAGAGGCTACAGAGAGTAAACAAAAAAGAGATTTCAAATAACTCATCTTTATGACCGGAGGTTCAGGGTTATAGACCTAAACAGCTTCCCCTTGGTCTTAAGTTTCTAACTCGGGCTTTCCATCATCTGACACATCTTAGAATGGTATTGGCAAATGTGACAAGATGCCCAAGGCTTCATATCACTTGTTTCACTTGGGATCAAAGTTCATAACAAGGTGGGAAGCTGTGAAGGGACAGAGAATTTCTGTCAACGATTCATTACAAGGCAGTGCTGTGACAGAGTAAATGGTGAGCTTGAACCTTGAATGGAGGGTCAAAGAACTAGATGGATCACTCTGGGTTGAAGTTGTACAGAAAACCATATGGGAGCAGAATTCCTATTCCTCTTGACTGGGATAAAATTACTCATTCCTTCAGAAAATATCAACCCTTAACTGAGGAACAGTTCTAGGAAACAAGACTGACTTTTCTACAGTGTACATAACAGTCCCATCCAGTGTGTCACACAAATGCATTTGCAGCAGGGCTCACTGGATTGATGGTGTTGTCAGGAGTTTGTTAGTTTGTTCTGGATGCACAGCCCAAGGCAAACTAAATAACTTTACCACCTGTTATTAACTTGTAATAGGGATCAGGAACAGAAATCCGGAATTCCTTCCTTTATCCTGGATTGCTTGTCAAATTCACTGCAACTGAAATTGGAAATCAAACCAGCCATTTTCCTGGTCTACGGAGTTCAGCATTGGATTAAGATCCAAAATTTCACAATATCAGGGATTATCTTCAAATTAGCCTTGGGCTGTGTATGGAAACAGAGCTTTGGTCCAACTCATTCATACTGACCAAGTTTCCCAAATTAAACTAGTCTTGATGGTGTTTGAACCATATCCCTCTAAACGTTTCCTATTCGTGTGCCTGTCCAAATGTCTTGCAAATACTGTAACTGTACCTGCATCTACCACTTCCTCTGGCAGTTCATTCCTCACACAACCCACAAAAAAGTTGCCTTTCAGGTCCCTTTTAAATCTTTCTCCTCTCAGCTTAAAAATATGTTCCCTGGTTTTGAACTCCCCCACTTTTTGAAAAAGACCTCTACTATTCACCTTATCTATGCTCATGATTTTATAAACTTCTATAAAAAAAGTCACCCCTCAACTTTCTACGCTCCAGTGAAAAAAAGTCCCAGCCTATCCAGCCTCTCCTTATAACAACGCAAACCCTCCAGTCCCAGTAACATCCTCCTGAATCTTTTCTACACCCTCTCCAATTTCATAACATTCTTCTTATAGCAGGGTGACCAGAACTGAGCACAGTAATGCAAAAGTGGCCTCACCAACATCCTGTACAACTGCACAAATGGTCTGAGCAATGAATATCAAAGATAGTGGCAAATCCAAATTCCAAAGACCTCACTCCCTAACCCATAGCTTTCACGAATAAGGGAAAGGAAGGGACAGGTTGTAGTTTGATTCATGGAGGCAGCTGTCCACATATAACTAGCTGCTTTCAAATAGATCCAGTCTCTGTCAGCAGGATGTCCAAAACACACCTTGTAAGTTTAAACGTTTTGGATGAAGGTCTAATGTTGATAATTTTTTTTGAAGAGGTAGGGTATCTTGTTGGACAGATGAAAACATACTTTAGATAGGTCAGGGGACACCTTTGAACAGGTATTTTTTGGAGAGACCACGTGCCTTTTAAATTGTTAAAAGTAGAAATGAAGGAGTGTAAAATGTCAATAAACTCATCAGAATACTTAAGCCCTTAAGGTATTTCAATTACCATGCCCTTAAATTTGAAAAAAATCTTCAGTTTAAGAAGAAAATTGTGCTTGCTATTCACAATGTCTGATGATACAAGACTGAGGACTGTCATTATTACATTTGTACTGAATAGCTGATTTCATAAATTATTAGAGTGGTGTACTCACTGGCTCACAATTTAACTGACAGCTTCAAATATTTATAAAATCTTTGGTGTAGGGCGATAAATAAAAATGCTTATTTTTGTAAGAGATTAATCAATTGATACAGTTTAAATATGCTGAATGGCTTTTCTGAATCAATGAGTTTCTTTTTAACCCAAATACTGAAATCATTAATAGACTTTTCATACACACACACACACACACAAGATCATGGGGGTCACTGATTGTCAGAATGTATGACAGACTATGGGAATGGGGATAGAGGCAATGAAGTGCCATTGGGAGATTGTGGGGTGAGAAGGAAGGGCTCTGGAGGGTCAGATTATATATTGTTCTTTCCAAGTCCTGTAGCTCTAAGGCTGACCTTTCAGGTACCCATTTCCACTTCCCCTACCCTCCTTTAGTTGCCTCCACAACTGATTCCGAAGCGGCTGGCCAGACTCCCATTACCAGCTTCCTCACCTGCTCTACCCAACAGAAAATATGAATGTACCAGGCACTGGTACATTCTCCAAAGCTAGGCTTGCGGAGACAGGAACTTTTCAGACTCTCACAAAGCCTACTCCAATATCAAATTTCACAGTGCTTCCAAACAAAAAAAAATCACTCAATTATGAAGATTACAAGTTTTGTAAAGTCAGAATCAACGAACTATTTCAAACTTTTACAGTACAGTGACATGCTATTTGGTCTGTCTGGTCCACATCAGCTTTTTTGCACCACAACCTTCCTTCCACTTCTCTTCATCTCTTCCATTTATCCTCATGTAAGAATCTAATGTCTCCTTCGACACATCTCTGTCACTCCTCCCGACAACTGTCTGTGGTCAAGGGTTCCACATTCTTACCACTGTGTAATGAAGTGTATAAGATGCACTGCAGCAATTTGTCACAGCCCCTTCAACAGAACCTTCCAAATTCTGACCTCTACCATCTAAAAAGGACAAAGGCAGCAGATGCATATGACCACCATCACCTGCAAGTTCCCCTCTGAGCCACTCACTATCCTGACCTGGAACCATTCACTATTCCTTCACTGTCGCAGGGTAAAGAACATTGAGCTCCCTTTCTAACAGTGCTGTGGGTGTGACTGCACTACATGAACAGCAAGCAGCATTAGCAGACATAATGCATAGAATTTTATAGTACATAAGTGCCATGTGACATATAATATAAGAGCCTTGAAAAAGCAATGAATTAAGTCCTATTCCTTCCCTACTGCCCTGCAAAAAACTTTCTATCTCAATTATTTATTCCTTTCCTTTTAGACTGCTATTATTGAATCAAAAACATAAAAAGCTTAAATGAACTTGATAACAGATTGTTATCTTAATTCCCTCATGAGAAGAAATGCATTCTAATTCATGGAATTATCGCTTAATGATTTACTGGGTCAATACACCAAGTGGCAAGACATTAAGTTATTCAAACCAGTTTTTAGTACTCATGCAGAGAAGGCCTCTATGGGGTCTGACAGCATCCTTGGACAGTCAGAAACAACATGATAATCTTTCAACAGATATATTTAATCTGTTTTACTTTCTCCAAATATATGCTGTCAGACCTGACGAGCATTTGCTGCTTTTAAATGTTAGATTTCCAGTATCTGCAATATTTTGGTTTGATGATTCTCACCCTTTTATTTCTCCATGTCCTCACTCATAAGTATTGCATAACCTCCACGCATCCTCCTTTAATTTCTGCAACCTCCTCTAACTGTCAAAGATCTTAACTCTGTTCAAGTTTTGGCCTTTTGCACTCAAGATCTGGAAATTTCTCCTTGAACCTATCCTGCCCCTTATCCTCCTCCAACCTCATCCTTTAGGGCATTCCTTAAAATCCACAACTTCCTGCAAGCTTTTGGCCACCTGTCACGTTTTGTGTGAGGGATATCAAATTTTGTGGATCACATTTCAATGAAACGCTTTCTGATGTTTTCACCACATTAAAGACACTGTATGAATGCAAGCTGTTTTTCTTTCGTCTTAAACTCTTTAGTCAAGTTTGCCAATTTTAACTGGTCCAGCCTTGGGAGTGCTACATTTTATTATCGTCAGCATCTCCAAACTAAAGAAAAAAAGATAACTGCCGGGGCACAGAGTCACATGACAAACAGGATGCCCTTGACAGGGGTATTATTTGTTATATTTTAAGTAACAATTTGACTTTTCAAAGGTTACCAGCTTACAGTCTATTGCTATTCTATGAGATGAGCTGCTGGGTATCATGGTTTAGCAGGTTATGTGCAGTACTGTCATAAAATGTAAATGCTCCTGAAAAATGTAGGGTTATGCAAGTACAAAACTGCTTTTGAAGTAAGGAACATAGAAATAGCATGCAGTCATTCAGCCCAGGTCTGTACTCCCATTCAAGGGGATGATGGCTAATTAGGGACCAAACTCCACTTACCCACATTCCCTTTCTCCCCTGCAATCCCCCTCCCAGTTCTTTCATGGAAAATGGGCATTGTTGGTAGGTTAGCAATTATTGCCCATCTTAATTACTGTTGAAAAAGATGGTGGTGAGTCAGTTTCTGGTGTAGGTACACTCAGTGCTGTTCAGAACACAGTTTCAAACTGTTGATGGAAAGGTGATTTCGTTCCAAGTCAAGATGAGGGGCTACTTAGGAACTTGCAGGTGGGTGTATCCCATGTATCTGCTGTCTTTTCCTTCTAGGTGGTAAAAGGCACAGGTTTGGAAATTGCTGTCGAAGGAGCCTTGGTGAATTGCTCCAGTGTATCTGGTCTATGGTACACACTGCTGCTGTTGTGCATGGCTGGTGAGGAAAGTGAATTTCTACAATGTGGTTGATGGGCTGTCAATCAAGCATGTTCTTTTGTCCTGAAATAGTTAAGCACCAAGCGTTGCCAATACAGCACTCATCTGGGGAAGTAGAGAACATTTTATTCTGGTCCTCACTGGCATCTTGTAGGTAGTGAAGAGGTTTTGAGGAGTAATAAGGTGATTTGGTTGCGGCAGAATTCCTAACCTCTGACCTGCACAATATTTACATGGCTAGCCCAGTTCAGTTTCTAAACAACAACAACAAGGATGTTGACAGTGCAGTATGCAGTGACGGTAATGCCACTGAATGTCAATGGTTAGATTCTCTCGCTGTAAATATTCATTGTCTGGCAGCGTAATGATGCAAATATTACCTGCCAATTATCAGCACAAGCCCAAGTGTTGTACAGATCATTGCTGCACTTAGGCATGGACTGCTTCAGTATCCGAGGAATCATGAATAGTGCTGAACATTTGGTTGTTGATGATTGTACATCACCACCTCATGATGGACGGAAGGACAATGATGAAACAGCTGAAGTCCAAGTCTAGGTCACTATCCTGAGGAACTCCTGTAGAGATATCCTGGGACTGAGATGATGGACCTCCAACAACCACATCCATTTGCTTTTGTACTAGCTATGATTTCAAACAGCAAAGAGTTTGACTCCCTCCATGATTCCGACAGACTTGTAGGTCACCTCGATGCCAATCTTGGTGGAATACGACCTTGATATCAACAGCAAATCATTCTTAGCTCACTTCTTGAGTTCAGCTCTTTTGTCCATGTTTGGAACAATGCCCTAATAAAGTGAGGAACAAAGCCAGTCTGGTGGAACCCAAACTAAGCACAAGTGACTGGGTTATTCCTTTTCTCCTCCCCACACCTCCAATATCCAGAAGTGCTCTTTAGACACAATTGTACTATTTATCCCCATTACTAAATCACCTGTTAACCGCCACCAATAAATCATACATTCTTCAACTGATTTAAAAGTTTTACATGTGAATTAAAGTAACACAGAACATCAAAGGTGAGGGAGAGGTGGGGAGAAGGCAAAAGGGGCCAAATCAAAATGGAGCTGGAACGTGAGGAGGTAAAGCACTCTGCTGTGGTGTCATCTCTCTCGAAAGGCTGAGAGAGTTTAGTGGACATCACGTCTCCCTCTACAAGGGCACCTGGGCACCTGGTCATTGTTTGCCAATGCTGCTCGACAGCCCTGTCAATCACTCCTGCCAAGGCTTTGCTGATAATGGAGACTAAAAATATAGGATGGTAGAATGAGTTGGATTTATCTTACTCTCTATTTTGTGGACAGGACATACCTACCAGATAGATGCCAGTGTTGTAGCTGTGCCCAAACAGCCTAGATACGTGTCCTAAGATGCTGCTTGGGCTGCTGTGTTCATGAAGCTCTACACTTTGTTATCGCTTAGCCTGGATAGGGGTGTGGCTTGTTCTGGTGTACAAATATTCAGTTCACTTGCTGGAATGTTGTCAGGGTCCAAATCCATTGCAGCATCCAGTTCCTTTAGCAGTTTCTTGATATCTCATGGAATGAACTGAACTGGCTAAAGTCCAGCATCTGTGATGCTGGTGACCTCTGAAGGGAGCAGAGATGGATCATTCACTTGATGTTTCTGGCTGATCACAGTTGCAAATGCTTCAGCATTATCTTTTGCACTGATGTTCTGGGTTTCCACCTATAGAGGATGGTGATATTCACAGAGTATCATGCTCCTGCAGATAGCTGTTCAAATGTTCACCGTCATTCATTACTGATGTAGCAGGACTGTAGAGCTTTGATTTGTTGACTCTGTAATTGCCTAGCTCTCTATCAAATGGTACTTATGCTATTCAGCAGGCAAGTAGTCCTGTGTTGTTACTTTACCAGACTGTCTCTTTAATTTGATTAATTAGTTATGCCTGATATACCTCCTGGTCTCTTCATTGAACCAAGGAACCTAGCTTGATGCTCAGTGGAGTGAGGGACATGCCAGGCCATGAAGTTACAGATTGTGGTTGAATGCAATGCTGTTGCTGCTAATGGCCCATTGCTCCTCCTGGAGGTCCAGTTTTGAGTTGTGAGATCTCTTCTGAATCTGTCCTATTTATCACCATTGTAGTACCACACAACATGAGAGAAGGTATCTTAATTGTGAAGGTGGGACTTTATCTTCACAAGGATTGTGCAGTGGTCACTCCTGCAGATACTCTTATCGACAGATGCGTCTGTCTGGTAGATTGGAAAGGATGAGGTCAGGTAGGTTTTCCACTCTTGTCTAGCAGACATGTCCTTTTGGACTTGGCCAGCTCAGTGTATAGTGGTGCTGTTGAGCCACTCTTGGTAATGGACATTGTTGTCCCCCACACAATCAGGGAGCACTTTGTGCCAGTACAATCCTAACAGTGCTTTTTCCTAAGTGGCATTCAATATGCAGGAGTACCGACTAATAGTCAAAGAGGTGGATGTAGCTGGTAATCAGCAGATGGTTTCCCTAGCCACGTTTGACCTACAGTCAGAGTTATACAGCACAGAAACTGACCCTTCAGTCTGCCTCATCCATGCCGACCAGATATCCTAAACTGATCTAGTCCCATTTGCCAACATTTGGCCCATATCCTTTAAACACTTCCCATTTATGTACCCATCCAGATGCCTTTCAAAATGACATAATTATAAACAGCTCCACCATTTTCTTTATAATGAAATGTGAGGCTGGATGAACACAGCAGGCCCAGCAGCATCTCAGGAGCACAAAAGCTGACGTTTCGGGCCTAGACCCTTCATCAGAGAGGGGGATGGGGTGAGGGTTCTGGAATAAATAGGGAGAGAGGGGGAGGTGGACCAAAGATGGAGAGAAAAGAAGATAGGTGGAGAGGAGAGTATAGGTGGGGAGGTAGGGAGGGGATAGGTCAGTCCAGGGAAGACGGACAGGTCAAGGAGGTGGGATGAGGTTAGTAGGTAGGAGATGGAGGTGCGGTTTGGGTGGGAGGAAGGGATGGGTGAGAGGAAGAACAGGTTAGGGAGGCAGAGACAGGTTGGACTGGTTTTGGGATGCGGTGGGGGGGGGGGGGGAGGAAGAGCTGGGCTGGTTGTGTGGTGCAGTGGGGGGAGGGGACGAACTGGGCTGGTTTTGGGATGCAGTGGGGGAAGGGGAGTTTTTGAAGCTGGTGAAGTCCACATTGATACCATTGGGCTGCAGGCCATTTTCTTTGGCAGCTTGTTCCATACACACACCACCTACCTGATGCCATGACTTTTTATGGCATCTGGCTCAATGTTGAAGACTGCCAGGACAGATTCTTCTTGACTGCACATCACTGTGCTGCAATCACTGATGGCTCTGTTCTGTAATTGCAACACTTTAATAGCTTTAAGCAGTTGCTCTATGTAGAAGAGAGTATTAAATCTTTTACCAACCTGACCAAAAAACTACAAAGCACATCATAAATAACTTTTAATGCTGTGAGTGCTTCGGCTCTGGAATGCACTGCCTAAGAGTGTGCTGGAGATAGAAAACTTGTGTGCTGGCTTTCAAAACAGAACAAGTGAAAAGTGTGTATGGGTTACAAGGACACGACAACAGTACATGACCAGCTAAATCATGATTGGGAAGCAAGCACAGACTCAACAGGCTGCATGCCTTTTTACATGCTCTAACCATTCCATGATTTTGTGATCTCACATCACCATAGTCCCAAACAATTGACATCTTATTCCAAATCTTTGTTCTCTAGTTCTAGACCCTCCAGTCACAGTTTTCACCTTTTCCATACACCCCAAACTGTTTTACAGCTAACAAAGTACATTTAATGTGAAGTCACAGTAGTAGTGAAGGAAAATGCAGCAGAAGTCAACTTACCCATAGCAGGACCTCACAGACAATGTGATCATAAGCAGATAATCTGATTTTACTGATGCTGGTTCAGGGAAAAATATTGGCCAGGACACAGCACTCCCTAGCCCCTTAAATTACTGATCTTTTATGTGGGAATATAGATATCCCACTTGAGAAATTTGATCAAAGTGCCTAAGCTAACACTTCAATGCTCAGGGTGCATCCTGGTTTGGCTAATTGGTACCATCGGAGTGTCACACTATTAGAGGGCCCAAGCTGAGGGAGTGCCACACTGTTGAAGGTTCAGTACCAAGGATGTAATGCACTGTTGAAAAGTTGATACTGAGAGAGTGACTATGCTGTTATAACATGAGACCTTTGCTCTTAAATACTCCCATGCCACGATTTTGAATAAAACATTGCATATTATTCAGGCATTCTGGGTTGATATTTATCCAGCAATCCACATCACTAAAAAGCAAACAAACGATCTGCCCTTTATCTCACTGTTATTTGTGGCAGGTTGATGTGTACATCTTGGCCCTACACTACCTACAACTATAACCCCATCTTAGAAATTTTTCATTGCCAATAAGTGCTTCAAGGTATCCCGAGATTCTGAAAGATGCTACATGACCACAAGACTTTCACTGCCCGTGTAAAATAAATTTAACTACAAATAAAGGGAGAGTGAAAGACTAGGCATATTCTACACCATCTAGTGGTGAATTTTGTTCAAGGGAATAGGCCATTTCCTGGCCTCTTAATTAGGCAATGAAGAACAAAAAGAAGAGAGAAACCTGTATCATGTGGGTACAAAATGAGACACAATGTCGCCATGTAGGAAATACAAATTGTAAAGAATTAATCTAAATGTCACTATTTATAAAATACGACGGGGCTATGACTTCACAAGAAATCCATCAGATTTCACACCTTTGTTGTTTCAAGATCATTTACTTATAAGAATCACAACACAGCACTAAAAATAGACAAGCAAAGTATAAATGCAGTGGAGTAATGCTAAAATTATTTATGAATCAATGATTCAATAAGACCAGTGTCCAATTCTGGAATATATTCCTTCGAGACAGAAAGACTCCGAGGGCTGCATCACCTTTGGATCAGAAATTTAAGGATGGTGTGAAATTTCAAAGAAATGGGAGTGCAATACTATGAAAGTTATTGGTTGTCAGAATATTGGAAATTTTTTAGAAAACAGATGCTAACTTAAATAATAAAATGGGAGAAATTAATCTAGGAAAGAAAATGAACAAGAAATATGGAATCTTTACCTGATTTTATAAATGTATAAAAAGGTCAGTGTAGCTGAAGTAAGTTTTGGTCCCATACAGGAGGAGACGAGGGAATTATATCCATCTTCATAATAACCAGCACAAAACCACTCCAAGAACATTAGAACATCATGGAGCAAATCACAGAGAGAGAAACTTAATACAGTTGTGATGATGGTAACAAAAAAGATAAAAGTAATGAAACTAAATATTGCCATAGCCCCGGATCATAAGAAATTGGAGCAAACGTAGGCCATTCAGCCCATAGTGTTTGCTCCACCAAACAATAAGATCCTGGCTGATCTGATAACCATCAACTCCACTTTCTTGCTTTAACACCCTCAAATTCCTTACTGATTAAATGTTTCTCTCAATCTTGAATACATTGAATAACCTTGCCTCTACAGCCCTCAGCAGTAAATAATTCCACAAAATTCCCTACACTTGGAGAGGAGAAATTCCTCCTTATTTCTTAAAATAGACAGACACTACTCAGATTATGACCTCCATTCCTAGTTCCCAAAAGTGGAAACAATCTCACCTTTATGTCTACTAACGAACTTACATGTTTCAACTAGGTTATCTTCCTTCTTTAAAACTAATTTCCTACAGGTCTAACCTACTCAACCTCTTCTTATAAGAGAATCTCTCTATATCCAGGATCAACCGAGTGGACCTTCTCTGGATTGCCTCCAATACCAGTACATCTTTCTGTCCAGAAAGAGGGCCAAAACTGTTCACGATATTCCAAGTGTTATTTAACTTATGTCTTGTATAGTTTAGCATGGCTTTCCTGTTTGTATACTCCATTCCCTTTAAAAAAGGCCATCATACCATTTGCCTTCCCTGTTTCTTGCTGAACTTGTTTGCCAGCTTTTAATGATTATGAGGATTCCCAAATTACTGCAGAAAGCTACAGTACTGAGTCTGAGTCGTTCTTTAGTTAAATAATAATCAGCTCCTCTAATCTTCCTGCCTTATACTTTTTCACATCATGTTCCATCTGCTAAGCTTTTGCCTACTCACTTATTCTTCTATATTCACATATATGTCTGTATTCCTCCACAGACTGTGTCATCCTCACTATTTACCTTCACAACTATTTTTTGTATCATTAACAAACTTGGATATCGTACCTTCTCTTCCCTCGTAGCTCCAAAACTGAACCCTGTGGCACTCCCGTAGCTATAAGCTACCTTAAAATGTTCTCTTTATCCCCATTTTATCTTTTAGTTAGCCAATCCTCTAACCATGCTAACATACTACTCCAATAGCATGGGCTCTTATTAAGACACCTTGTGTGCAGTATGTTATCAAATGCCTTTTGGAAACCTAAGTATATTGCATCTATCAGTTCCCCGTTATCTTTCATACATGTTACATCCTCAAAAGAATTTGAATAAATTCACCATGCATGATTTCCCATGCAAGCCATAAGGCCATAATCCCAAGGTCTTAAAATACATAACTGCAGAGATAATAGATGCATTGGTTGCATTCTTCCAAAATTCTCTAGATTCCAGAAAGGTCCCAGTAGATTGTTCAATCACAAACATAATATAAAACATTTTTAAAAAAATGACAAAGCAGGAAACTGCAGAACCAAAATTAGCCTAACACTTATCATTGGAAAATGCTAATAACTGTTTAGGAATTAGAAGTAGATTGTCTATAAAAAAAAACAATCAGGTGAAAGGGAAAATGGAAAATGTGTGACAAATTTATTTGAGTCCTCTAAAAATTCAATAAGGAGGAAGGATAAAATGGATAAGGTGCCATGTGAAAAATTATTACAGAAGAGCCTGTGGCCTTAGGCGACACAAATTAGGATGACAGAGATTGGTGAACTAACTGGAAACACTGAACTATGATAAATGGGTTAATTTTCAGGATAGTAAATCACAACTAGCCAACTTCTATAGGATTTAGTGCTGGTGCTTGACTACTTAAAATCTACTGGGTATGTTAATAACTTAGATGAAGGCACTGAACGTACCGTAGCCAAATTTACTGGCAATGCAAAGTTAGGTAGCAAAGCAAGTTATGAAGTGGCTAAACAAGCAGCACAGAGAGATTTGGACAGATTAATTAAGTGGCAAAAATTTGGCTGACCTGCTTGTTCACATTGACAGGAAGAATGGAAGAGTAGAACTGTAGGTTAAATGGAGAGAAATTGCAAAATGTTGCAGTGTAGAGTAATCTTAGTAGTTTTCTACACCTATTACAAGGTTAACATGCAGGCACAACATTTTTTTAAAAAATCGTCCACAGAATGTGCGCATCATTGGATAGGCCAGCATTTATTTCCCATACAGAATTGCCCTAAAGGTGTTGGTGGTGAGCTGCCTGCTTCAGCTTTCTGTCATGACCCATGACAGGGAAGAAACAGCAATATATTTCCACATCAGAATGGTTTGATACTTGGAAGGGAAATTGCAGGTGGCAGTGTTCTGACAAACCTGCTGCCCTTGTCTCTCTATTGGTAGAGATTGTGTGTGTTTAAAAGGTGCCATTTGTGGAGCATTGGGTAGTTAAATTGAAATGGCAAAAGAACTGGAAGGATACCAAGATTTTTATTTTTGAAAACTGATCTGAAATGCTCTGCCCGAATGGGCAGTAGAAGCTGATTCAATACCAAATTTCCAAAGGGAATTTGATAAATACCTGAAGAGGCAAGGGGAATGAGATTGGCTGAATAGCCTCATTTTTCCACAAGAGATCCCATGGCAGGCAGTATGTTGTCACTGCTGTTACGTGGGAAGTGTAGCTGTCATTCACGCACAGCAAGATCCTATGCAAAATAACGTGGTATCTACCAGATAAACAAGTGCTGATGATGTCTGCTATCAACAACAACTTGTATTCATACAGAGCCTTTAACAATAATGAAGCATCTGAGTTGCTTCCCAGGCCCGTTATTAAACAAAGCATGATAGCAAGCCATACGTGTATACAAACTAATTCACATGACTGAATGTTTGGTCAAAAAAACTAAGTTTTACAGAACACCATGAAGGTGGAAAGATAGTAGACAGTCAGATAATAAGACAGATGGAATTCCAGTTCATTGAGCCCTGGCACTGAAGGCATGGCCACCAATTAATCAATTAATATCTTGGATATTCAAGACACAAAACTTAAAGGAGCACATTGATCCTGGGATTTTAGGGTGGAGAGATCTCAGAGATAGGGAAAAGGTGAGAGCATCAAGGGATTAAGAAAGAATAAATGTTTTAACGTCAAAATATTCCTTTAGTTACCAACGTGAGCCCAGAGCTGAAAGGGAAACAAGACCACTGCACATTCTGACCTGGTTAGCAGAGTTTTGGATGACCTCAAATTTATGGAAGGTGGAATATGGGAGACCAGGAAGCAGGTGGTGGCATAGTTACAATCTGACTAACTAGTAATCTAGAACCCCAGGCTAATTTTCTGATGTCATAGGTTCAAATCCCACCATGGCAGATGGTGAAATTTCCCCCAGGTATTAAATTTTTAATATTCTGGAATAAAAAGCTAGTCTTTTCTACTGTCAGTTGTTGTTAAAAAAAAATCTTGTTGTCAAGGAAATCTGTTAGCTTTACCTGATCTGGCCTATGTGTGAGTCCAGACCCACAGTTAACCAGCTTTTGGGCAATAAATGCTGACCTAGCTAAAGATGCCACAACACAACGAATAATTTCTTTTAAAAACATGGAGAAGTGAATTTTGGAGGCAAAGACAGGAATGTGGGTTTCCGTAGCAGATGAGCTGTACAGGGGAAAAAAAAAATCAAGCAATAGTCTGGAGGTGGAAATAGGTAGTATTAGCGAGGGGCTGAATATATTGCCTCCATGACACCAGGGTGAATTCAAAGGGTTCAAAAGCTCAATGCCAACCCAAGAAAGGTATTAATTTGCCCCTTAAGTAGTTTTTGATGTGCTAAGGATATTGTAAAGGTGCTGTGTAAATGCAGGCTCTTTCTAAACTTAATATTTTAGAAACCCATTTGCTGGAATATTTTTCTGTTGTTACACTGAGCTATAAAATCCATACTCAGCAAGGGGAATGTACAAGGGAGATTCATGGCATCAATCCAGTTACGCAGGATGCTATGCAACGCCAAAAATAGAGTGAACTGCAGCAGCACCACACCTAATGATGAAAGAAGTGAAAAAAGATGCTGTACAAGCAACTGGAATTGACAAGTCTCAGAATGATTTGGTTCCAGTGCTATTACCAAGTAACATGACTGAATTAGGACCATGATGATAGCAAACCTAGTGGAGACACAAAGACTTGCATTTTTATAGCACCTTTCACAACCACGGCATGTTCCAAAGCATTTTCCAGTCAATCAAGTACTTTTGAAGTATTGTCATTGTTGCAGTGTAGAAACATGGTGCCCAAATGTGCACAGCAAAATCCAACAAACCAAAAATATGATGACATCCCTGATAATCTGTTGCAATGATATTGGTTGAGGGTAAACATTGGCATTCTCCTCTCTGTATAGCACCATAGAATCTTTTACGTCCAACTGAAAGTTGAGACAGTACCTCAGATTAACATGTTATCTGAAAGAAAGGCCCTCTGACAGTTCAGCTCTCCCTCAGGAAATGCACCAGAAGTGTCAGTCCAGGTTTTATGCACAAGCCTCTGGAATGGGAAGTAAACCCATTATCTGAGGATTCAGGAATGAGGGTGCCTTCCACTGTGCATCAGCTGACACCTGCTAGACTAACAAGCATTGCCTGGTCCAAACCATTAATTTGGTGAGATTTTTTACATTGTGTTGTGTTGTCCATTAACTCCATTTCCTAATTATTGACTCCATCCTTCACTCTGGCAAGTGCCTGACATTGTCCTAGACCATCTGTACGGTCATGTTTGACTCTGTTAAGCTTCTAACTACATAACTATGCTGCCACTCACACTACCCATTCGCTACCCAAGACACCACCTGCCTCAGTTTATTTGCTGCTGTAACCCTCTTTCATGTCTTTTTTAGCTCTAGACTCAACTATTAAAACACACTCCCGACTGGCCTTCTATATCCTATCGTTTAAAGTTGAGGAGGTCAAAAAAATCTGCTATAACTCAAATCAACTCTCATTCTCTCTTTACTGCTCTGCAATCTACACTGTATCCCAGTTACATGATAGTAATTATAAAAAATGTCATTCTTGTTTTGAAATCCCTCCATGACTCAATGCCTTCTGCAAACTTCTCTAACCTTCAGTTGAGATCTCTGCACTCCTCCAATCTGGCTTCTTGAACATTCCCTGATTTTAGTTGCTCCACCATTGGTGGCTATGCTTCAATTGCCTAGACTCCTATGGTCTTGAGCTCCCTCTTCAGATCTTTCTGGCTGCCATCTTCCAAAACAGAAATCCACCTCTTTGACCAAGTTATCAGTGATATATAGCCCCATGTTGAAACTTTGTTCCATGGAGTCAGAGTCATATAGCACAGAAACATACCCTTTCGCCCAACCAGTTCATAAGCTCTGAAACTCCTTGGAAATTACACTGAAGGCACTATACAAATAGAATTTGTTGTCTAGAGACAAGAAGATCTCTGCAAATAAGTACAGCTATACTTAGCATAAACTTTGCTTGAATGCAAGAAAAGCTAGCATGTCAGTAGCACCTTTCATGACCAGTGTGCAGAGAGTTCCTACAAACACGAGTGTGATTGTGACCAGATGACTTGTCTTTTGTGATGTGATTGAGGGATGAATATCAGCCACAATCCGGACAGAACTCTCTTGCTTTTCTTTAAAGTACTGCCATGGGATCTTTTACATTCATCACCTGCTCAGATGAGGCCTCAGGTTAGCATCTCATCTGGCACCTGACAATATTGCATTGGTAGCACCAGCATGTACTTCTGACACCTTGACTGAAACTAGATCTAAAACAGGGCCACGATTTGTACGATGGAACCTGTTACTTGCATACAGTCCTTGGGCTGTCTCACAAAAGCTTTGGCTGGATTGCAGATTGCATGTATCTGCAAATGAACATTCTAGTTTAGACACAAAGTCAACAGTGTTGACTTTAAAAAAGTTGCTTGTAACAGCTTTTACTTACCATAGCAATTTTACTATACACATCTCAAGTCCCTTCACAATAGCAATATGAAACCATATTTGACAGAGCCAAACTGCAGGAAATATTAGGTTGGTCAAAAAATGCTAATAAGGTTTTACAAACAATAAAAATAGATTTTTGTGGCCACCATAAAGAAAGCAATGTTTAAGGAATGAAGGAAATTGAGGATGAGCAAGTGACCAGAATTGCCAAGATCTAACAGTTATAGAGAAAGCACTAACAGTTTCCTACAGGGCAGTTCCTAACATCAGAATGTGCCAGCTCTCCAAAAGAGGAAAAGAAACTCCCATTTTTGAAGGAAATATGTATTAGTACACATTTCCAGGAATAATCTCCAGGCAACCACGTAATTCTTGTCAGACCAAATACTCAATCACTACTGTCCTTCCCTACAGTGGAATCTACTGATGGGGCTTGCTGTGCATCAGGATTCAGCTGAAGATCTCGCGTGTCTAAAAAGACAACAATTTCTCTTAAAAAATTATACCTTTCAAGAAAAGGCAATGTGTCAAAGCCAAAGTAATCAATGGCAGTCTTATTCCTAATTAAACCTGTTCTGATAAGCTAAAACTACATGAACTGCCAGAGGAAGTGGAAAATCATGTATCACTACCTTTACAGAGCTCTTTGAAGAAGTGACAAAGATAACTGATGAAGGCAGAGCAGTGGATGCTGTCTATATAGACTTCTGAAAAGCATTTGACAAAAGTTCTGCATAGTTAGCAAGGCTAGATCACATGAAATCCAGGGACAGCTAGCCATTTAGATACAAAATTGGCTATAAGGTAGGAGATAGAGAGTGGTGGTGGAGAGTTGCTTTTTGGACTGGAGGTCTGTCACTAGCAGTGTGCCAAATGGATCAGTGCTGGGTCTACTGTTTTTTTGTCACTTATGTAAATGATTTAGATGTAAATATAAAAAGAACAGTTAGTAAGTTTGCAGATGACACCAAAATTGATGGTATAGTGGACGTTGAAGGTTATCACAGAGTACAATGAAATCTTGATCAGATGGGTCATTGGGCTGAAGAGTGGCATATGGAGTTTAACTTCGATAAATGTGAGGTGTTGCATTTTGGTAAGGCAAACCAGAGCAGGACTCAGACTTGATGGTAAGGTCCTGGGGAGTATCACCAAACAAAGAGACCCTGGGATGCAGGTTCATAGATCCTCGAAGGTGGAGTCACAGGTTAATACGGTAACGAAGATGACTTTTGATGTGCTTGCCTTTATTGGGGAGTGCTTTAAGTATTGGAGTTGGAATGTCATCTTATGACTGTACAAGACATTGGTTAGGCCACTTTGGGAATACTGTTAAATCCTGCTCTCCCTTCTATAGGAAAGATGTTGTTAAACTTGAAAGGGTGCAGAAAAGATTTACTAGGATGCTGCCTGTGTTGGAGGGTTTGAGCAATAGGGAGAGGTTGAATAGGCTGGGACTACTTTCCCTGAAGTGTCAGAGGCTGAGGAGGTGACCTTATAGAGGTTTAAAAAAAATTATGAGGGGCATGAATAGTCATGGTCTTTTTCCCCAGAGCAGAGGAGTCTAAAAGTAGAGGACACTGGTGTAAGGTGAGAGGGGAAAGATTTAAACAGGACATTAGTGGTAACTATTTCACAGAGGGTGCTGAGTGTATGGCATGAGCTGCTAGAGGAAGTATTGGACACAGGTACAATAACAGCAATTAAAAGGCATTTGATGGGTATATGAATAGGAAGAGTTTAGAAGGATATGGGGCAAATGCTGGCAAATGGGATTCGATTAAATTAGGATATCTGGTCAGCATGGACGAGTTGGACCAAAGGGTCTGTTTCCATGCTGTACAGCTCTTGTGACTCTATAGTGGATGTAGGTACAATTACAATATTTAAAAGACATTTGGATAAGCATATTAATAGGAAAAGTTTGGAGGGATATGGGCCAACCGCAGACAGGTGGGACTAATTTAGTTGGGGAACATTGTTGGTGCGGGCCAGTTGGATCATCGGGTCACTTGCCGTGCTGGACGACTCTATGACTCTCCTTTTCAGATGCTAGCTTGCCCCATATGTATTCCCATATCACCTTGAACTACAGTATTTTAGGTCTTTGTCTTTGGCAAAGTTTAACCGTGTTGTGTTTGTTTTTTTTTCCCCTCAGTGGGAGTAAAAGACCCGAACTTGAAAGGCAAAAACAAAAAAAGGGCAAACTTTATAAAACACCAATTTTATTTATCTCTCGAGTGACGTCAGTCTTCTTCTCACCCACCTTCCCCACCGCCAAAAAACACTCACTCACTTCCCCTTTAAAAGTAGCGAGTGGAAAGCGGCGACATTTGCAGAAAGGATACATTCCGCTGAGGATACTTCAGCGGTGCCTCTGAAGGTTCCATTTCGGAACGTAATGTAGCAAAAAAGCGAGCGGCGCGTTCCATCAACAATGGGGAAACTGATCAGCCCTCCCTCGGGGAACAATGTAACCGCTCGCTCGCCTCTTTGGCGATGTTTGTTCTGGCCTCCGGGCTGCCACACCACCGCAAGGCGAGTCAGCCCTTCACACCGCCTGGACACAGCAAAGGAGAAACGCTGCTTCGCCACAACAGCGGGCATCGTATATAAACTGAGAGTGTACGTATCTTTAAAAAAAAATGAACAATCTCCCTATTTTTTAATTCCAGGAAACTTTTAAATTATTTTGCGTTGCGTTTTACACCACTCAAAAATTGGGTGGAAAAACGTGCCACCAACATGGCGAACTCTCAGTACAGACCTGGAAATGTTACCCCCACCCCCACCAACCAACCACCGCCACTGATTAGTTTTCTTTTTTCTTGAAGAAAATCTCCCAATCGAAAAAAATTAACTTGACGGCACCTCATCTTATATTCGGTTTTGGTTACTGACTACAAGATAGCAACCTCCTTTGCCTGAGCAAAACATGGCTAGAAACCGAACGCCGCGTGTGACGGGAAGCATCCGTTCCGCCGTTTCTTACGCCATAGGAAACGATACTGAAATTCTCACCTTCCAAAAAAAAAGTTTACTGAACAAACTCTTTATCAAATGATTAGATCCAAACTGAATATACTAAATTATAATCTATTTCCCCTTTCTGCATTCGGAAGTGATTGGACATTTAAAAAAATATCCTTTTGATAACCTAATCGAAACTGCATATTTAATATTTGACTCTTACAAAATATTCGTGGAACATCAGAAACAGACTGCGTGATGATTTCAGGTAGTAGAAACGAAATTACAATGCTGTTCCACCAGAAAAATTCATGTAAGAGCAGAGGTTTGTCAACAAAAAAATGCAATAACTTTTTTTTCCTAAATTTTAACTCTCCATGGAGATTAAACACCCACCATTACCATCACCCCCCCCCCCCCCCCCGTGCTCTCTTTAAAAGGGCGCCTTGGCTGTATGTTACAAATATGGCTTCCAAAGCAGAGTACAAATTTCCAGAGAGAGACCATCTCTTCAACATCCCTACACGTTCTGAGGTGAGATACGCCTCCCACTACAGTAGAAAGTTCTCATTTATTCAGCTCCTCCAGAGGAGGGAGGGAAAAAAAATCCAGCTTTCAAAGAGTTAAATTACAACATAACAGCAACTCGCGCTTCGCTTAAACGGCTATCCTTGCACTTAAAACATATTTTATGGTTATATACACATTTAATATACACACACGTTTATTCCTTTTCCTTAAAGAATTAGCATTTCAGAAATAACCTGACGGCGGTCCCGCTACAAAATAAACAAAATACATACTGGTCACCAAAGGGTCACGACTACCTTAATTTTTTTAAAAGAAAGTAACGCCAACAAAACTAACACCAAAAATAATCATAGTTAGAAAATTTCAGAGAGGAAACGGGTGGGCAGCTTACATCAGACGGCGTTCTGTTCCGAAGTTCCAGATGGATTCTCCTCTTCATATCCATTTTTAAATCAATTTCAAGAGTTTAAAATGACGAATTTATACTCCAGGCAAGGAGTCAGTTTGACGGTCTACTCTCAGTGTATCGGTAATGTGACCAAACGCCAAGTTCTCTCCCCGGCGCCAAACAGCAGCAGAGCTGAGGACGAGCGAGCGAACCATGGGTGGGAATAAAGACTCACTACTGCCTCCGATGGATTTCGAGCAGAACAAACACCCACCCACATCACAATGTTAAAGGAGCATTCCCTTCCCATATCTAGCCATCATTGCTACTATATCTCCTCTACAATTTTTGCCATTTGTCTTCGCTACCAAATCCCGCCAAAGTTGAATGAAAAATCTGAGCTTCATTCAAAAAAAAAGCCAAATACTCAGGTTTATCCTGCAAGGGAAATGAAGCGTGTTTCCATGGACCAATTTTTTTTGTTTTAATTTGCTCTGCATCTCTTCAGAAAACTCTCCGAATTGTAAAACTAGCTCTTTGCACATATAGAGTTTGATATCATTCTTCATACTAAACGCCTACTTCTCAATACCAAGGAATTCGTAATCGACCAAATTAACCTGTCAACCTTAAATCAACCTCAGAGATGGTCAGTTAATCCTTCATGAGAACTACACCAGCACTCTATCCCAAATATTAGACATCAGTTTTCAATTATCGCATCTCAGATCCAGACAACTTAGTAACTCGCTTAGGAAATCTCAACGAAGTTGGAGGCACCTTTGCTCCAGTAAAAGTAAATTGAGGTCACTACCTCGATTGCCCGAGTGAATCATAAAGATCCGGTGGTACGTACTGTAAAGAGTAAGTGTAGAATATATTGTTTAAAATTAAACTTACCAATTGTCTTGGTCACCAAATTCATATTTTAGTTACCACGCATTTTCAAACATAAACAAATACGCTTCCCAACCCACGTGCTGATGTACCATCAGAGTTGGAATTGTTTCTAATTTGTTACACAGGTAATGATTACCACAGTAAAAACACAAACTGATATGTTACATATGAAAGTTACTTATCTTTAAGCGTAAACGAGCGTGCTTGGCTGTCAACTAAAACATTCATAAGATTCTGTCCTTAATGTAAGCGACAATTTTACAGCTCGTCATTCCAATGTTCCTTCCCACTGATTTGTGCAAAATAATATTCCAACTTCCTTCACCCTTGACCTGAAGCAGTCCTTGGATAGGGCATTTCCAACAGCACAATTTTCATACCTTAATATTATTTGGCCAGGGTTTGTACCTTTTTAGATAATGTTCAATCCTAATTCCTCTCAACCAGGTATTAGTTGAGATTTTGATCAATGTGGCAGAAATTAATTTATTGGCAGTCTTTACTACTGTTTGCAAAGTGTAACTTCATTCCAAGTTCTAGTCCTACTTTCAGTTTGCTAATTTAACATTTCTTTGTAAGGTCATTATAATTTGTAAATCTTATCACAACAGAATTGGAAGGATTTAGACACCTGTACTATGTCGAAGCATTACATGTACCATTGTATTTTCTGTACAAAGTAAGTTTGCATTGCATCAACACAAAATCCACATTTTTGACTTTCCCCCCCAACAATTCTTGATTCACTGTTGCCATTATATCTGCATGTATGCGATTGGTGGAAGTGTTCAGGTGGGTATGAGCATTATTGGTTCCGGAGAAGGTCACAGGATGTACGATTATGAAATGTAAGTTAGTTCCATTATTTCTGCCACGGAACAACGTCCACTCTAGCAATCCAACTCAAGACCTAGCAAAACCTCCTCAATAACAGTGAGTTGGATTCCTGAATCCAGTTCTGTTCTCAGTTGGCTTTTCGTTACTGAAATGTGTCTGCTGCTCTATTAATAAAGCAATGGTTCTATATTCCTCAATAAACAATCATCTTAAATACAAAATTGCTTTATTTTAAATAAAACATTCACTACAATTCAAACAGCAACTTTATTTCCATACCTGTAAAAATCAGCATATACTTATTTTTATTATTGGGATAGTTGTTCTTTATTGAAATTAACTTATAGCCCAGCTCAATCCTGGTTTAAAACAAAATTAGTTCAATACATCTTACGAGATTTAATCACGCAGTGAATTGAGCATTTTAAAAACAGCTTGTATTTTTAAGTATACATGCACTTTTCACTTAAATATATTAATAAATTGTGATGAGAAAATATACCTATCTATGTAAAATGCCTTTTAAGATGAAAGCAGCTGATTTTAAATACTTTTCAAGTGTAGATGTGATGAATATATTTACTTGGTTACGCCTGCTAGCCCATATCTTTCTGGTAGTATTGAATCTAAAAGAAATTTTGTCGTGAATGTAGACTGATGGTTCTTTCAAAGCTTAAAAGAGCCCATTCGAAGGTCCTAATGCTCATTTAGGAGTATTTAGGGATTACTTCTTCAATTTCAAAAAAAATCCCAATTATTCTTTCACTTCAGCCCACTCACCATCTGCTCCACCTACCAGCTGGGAGAGGAGACTCTGGGCCATCTCCTCACATTCACAAATCCAGTTTGGAGAGCGAATGGAAGATCTCTCAGGAGTACTGCTGCTGACCCACTAGACAATAAAGAGGGGTGTTGGATGAGAGGGAAGACTATACTTCTATACGAGGGTCACCACAAAACACCTCCAGTCATTGCAACCTATTAAGGTGGGTAAAATTCAGCTGATTGTAGCGAAGTATTGCCTCCAAGTTATCAGAACGACAGTACAGTTTCAAAACCAAGCAAGTCACCTTTTGATTGTGAATGAAAGTACTTGTACCCTCAACTGATTTTGTTAGGGCGTCATTTTGTAAAACATTCAAAAAGATGATTTGTAAAATTATACAACCCATAACTCAATTGAGGTGTATTTTATTATAAATTTCTCCGCAAGTGTTCAACATAATCCCACAACTCGCAAAAGAAACTTTAACAGGGGTTAAGATGATGTCATCGAGAGTAGCCTTAATGAGCAGGACTGCATATTTGGAGGGGATCTGATGACGGTCGATACTATTTCCATAAAAACAGAATCTACCAAGTTGAATTATGTTTTAAGGCTGTTTACGAGGTGAACTTTCGATCCGCATTGGTTTTAGGACGAAAATGAGCTAGACACAACTAAAATGACCTACTTTCAGAAAACCTTCAGCAACTGCCACCTCCTGGTACTTCCAGGGAAGTGCAAGATTTGCTGGCGCCGACCCAGCAACCTTGACTTTCCTGTGGCCAATGCGAGCTCAAAAAAAGTATCATTTGAGCTAAAACGTAAGTGACGATTTTGTGCTCATCCACCCACAGAACAGTGCAAGTTAATTAATATTCAACATTTAAAAAAATAAGCAGAACAAATACCTCCACAAAAGAAAACACCAATCGCTTCTCCGAACAATGGGATATTTCTAGCTTGCTTGTTACTTACTGATAACCAGTATTGTTGACTGACATATTAAATATCACAGGCAGAGAATGAATTGTTGAGACAGGGAGATTGGTAATATTGAAATTGCTGAACATGTCTGCTAAATGTGATAATAATCCAGGACAAAGTCCTTGGATAAAAAAAAGGCTGATATTTATAGATAATAAAACTGGCCACTTGATTTCTAACATAACGTATGGTTTGGGGCGCAAAAAATCTTTCACTGCAAGAAATGCAATCCAACAATGCCCCGGGGACAGGAAATAAAGGCTGTTAAAACTATGGGCGGGAGATTCCCTTTGCTGTTTGTTCTCACTAGGAAGGATTTTGTCAGTTGTATAAAGAGGGTTATCTCGTCAGAGGTTGTGAAATATGGAGGCCCTTTCACTCGCACTAAAAGACACTATAAATTATGCAGGTCATTAATATGAGTCGAAAGGATATTGTTTTCTTGACCAGACGTGCAAGTGATTTAAATGTTATGTGAAAGCTCGTTTTTTTTGTGTGGCGGGGAAAGAAAGTGGGATGACATTTTAGTGTATGTTTATATGCAAAATATGCATAGAATATAGTACAAATAATTACATTCAGACCAGTCATTACATCAGTGGCTATAATTTTCTTTAAACCTTCTCTGAAAATCCATTTTCTTAAAAAAGAGCAATTTTACAATTACTTTAACGTGATGTAAATCATTTCACTACTTCGAAAATGTGCAACGTTCATCTATCAACATTTATTTGGTTTTAAAGCTAGTGGCCATCAAAACGTAGAGCTACAAGGAAAACCAGCGAGTAAGGCACACCGCTGAATGCTTGTCAATCACAAACACATGACCATCACGCGCCATTACACAGAATTTTATTAAAGCATGCAGGAAAAAAATCTATTACATGTACACATTGCCGTACAAGACTGTATGAAGAATGGGTTAATCTATTTAGAATAAAATAGGTATTTTAATATAAATTGTTACGAATACCAGTGCACCATGAATCATATAAAATCGATTTTTGCATCTCCGTGCGATCATTGCATGTGAAAACCGCAGCCTCCTGCAACAAGCCTAACTCCAGTCTTTGGTCATTGGATTCCGCTTCAGAAACCATTTCGTCCCGGTGCTTTCTGTTTATTTTGTTGCACCATTCTTTATTTTCGTTCGGTGCATTAGTTTGTTCAGTAACGCTAATCTGCGGAAGCGACAAAAAAACCCCAGCACATCTCATCTTGTTTCCCCGACGCAATGTTCGAAGCCATGTTTTGCAGCCGCAGTTGCAATGCGCTGTCCTTCTTGCACCCGACAACTGCAATCGTCAGCAAATACTTGGATCCTACTCCCTCTAGGCGGTAGTACTGGTATGACAAAACATCAAGGACAAGAGACTTAAATGAACGACAGTAGTTGCTTTGTTCATTTCAATATGTAGGTTGGTTTGGCGAAAAAAAATCTTCCAATATAGATTTCAAAACAACTTTATTTAAAAAACAGTGCTGCTTTAGTAAGAGCTTGAGGTGAGTGGAAATTTCTTCACTCAAAAGGTTCCAAATCTTGGAACCTATCGAATCCTGTTTGAATATCTTACATAGAAGGCTGAGATAGGCTTTTGTTCTCGTATAGAATCAAGGAATGCGGAGTGGGCGGGAAAGTGGCTTCAGAAGATCTGTCAAAATCGTATTGAATCCTAACCCTATCACAAACCAGGGTCTAGAAGCTAAATAGTCTAACCCTGTCCTACTTGTTAAGTTCTTACTTTAAGAAATTGGCTTTATTGCCCTGAAAAAAAGGGAAATTTGAACAGCTTCCTTTATTTGACAGTTTGTGAATCTATCCTTCATTAATTTTCAAATCATATTGTATATTTCTATTTTGTGATGGCTACTGCAGACAATATCTCAGAATTTTTCATATCTCTAGCAAATTTTCTGAACATTGTCATTTTTCAAGAATACAGGAAACAATGGCTGATGAGTAATACCTTGAATGTGTTGCCACTTCCTGAACCTGTGCCCATTTTTCACAGCTCCTAACTTAACTGAATCTGTGTGGCAAGTGGATTCCTCTTTGTTTATGACCTTGATGCATTCCCACCCCCACCTCCACCCCACCCAGCCATCTCAATCTCACTTTAGGCTTTGAAGTAGTTTATTATACTATCCTCCTTACATCTCTTCTGCATTATGTAGGTGGATGGAATTTGCTGCATCATCTGGTTCCATTTCTATCTTGCATTAAATGTGTGTTTCCTGTAACAAGGATGTGTTTTTTGAAGGTACAGTTTCTAATTTCCCTTTTCCTGGCTGGCTTTGTTTGTTTAAAAAGTTTCATCTACAGATTGAAAAAAAAAGACTGTCAAGATGACTGCTGCAGATTACATAATGTCACATACCACCATGTGAGATGAAAGTAGATAATCTAGCCCACATACTAATTTACACTACCCTGAATTTTTCAAGTATTTCTGAGATGATACATCAAAATGTAATTGCCTCTTTTGAAGCAAGACCTGCTACAGGTATGATTTAATAGAATCTCTACAATATATAAATGAGCAGCATACTTCATGGACCTTACTAAGCAGGAGAGGAGACTAAGTACATTAACAATACCTGGATTTACTTCATTGCCACCACCTCATCTAACCTCACCACTGTGCATTTGAGAGGGACTCAAAAACTGAGGTGACCTTTGATCTTCCTAAGTCCCCATTGATCTTTGTGGCTCTGTGTGGATTACAAGAGCCTGATTTTCTTCTGTGTGAGAGTAAATGTAGAATAAATTATAACAGAAGTTGCCAGATGTTGTGCGGAAGCAAAAAGGAAGACTCCGATAGCCAGAAGTAAATTTACAAAACTGAGGGATGCATTCACAACCAAGAAAGTTCAAGCTTGTAGTGAGGAAAGAAACTCCGAAGATGCTACATTCTCTCCACTCCCCCTTATGCCACAGAAATCTGGACAATAAGACAGAGTCATAGAGTTTTACAGCACGGAAAGAGGTCAATCATGTCTCTGCTGGTCATGAAACACCCACCTAATCCCATTTCACAGTATGGTCCAAAGCCTTGTATGATCCTATGGGTTCTGACCTATATCTCCTCTAAGTCTTCCTGCCTTCATGCAGACCCCTGAGGTCCATGTGTGGTAGCAGCTTCCTGAATCCGAAATCAATACATCTACACACCAATTGATGTATATGAATCCTTGAGCCGATACATGGCTGTGCTGCTTAGAGCAAATATTGGCTCTGATGTCCCTGACCAGTATTTCATGTTGAGACCTTGAAAAGCCTGACTAAAGCCCATGTTGACTCCATCCACCGCATTACTGTTATTCACACTTCTAGTCACCGACTTGAAAAACTCAATCAAAACTATCAGACATGATATCCCCGATAAAGCCATACTGATTATTAGATTAGATTACCTGCAGTGTAGAAACAGGCCCTTTGGCCCAACAAGTCCACATTGCCCCTTGAATCATCCCACCCAGATCCATCCCCCTATAACCCACACACCCCTGAACACTATGGGCAGTTTAGCATGGCCAATCACCTAGCCTGCACATCTTTGGACTGTGGGAGGAAACCAGAGCACTCGGAGGAAGCCCACACAGACACAGGGAGAATGTGCAAACTCCCCACAGACAGTCGCCCAAGGCTGGAATTGAACCCAGGTTCCTGACGCTGTGAGGCTGCAGTTCTAACCACTGAGCCACCGTGCTTGATTATCCTTGATTAATCCTTGCCTCTCCAAGTGGAAATTAATTCTGCCCCTTAGCATTTTTATGTATGATTCATCCCAACCATTCTTCTTGAATAATGGCACCATATTAGCTTCCCTGCATTTCTCAGGCGCCTCTGTTGTGGTCAGAGGGGATTTGAAAATTAACTTCAGAGCCCATATATCCCATAGCCGTGTGGGAGACATCTCATTTGGGTCTGGTGATTTATCCACTTCTAACCTTGCTATCATGCTAGTAACACTTCCCTCCCAATGTTAATTTGTTCAAGAATATCACATTTCTTCCTCCCTGTTTTCTATACCTATATTATCCTTCTCTATCATGAATATAGATTCAAAGCACTCATTTAAAACATCATACCTTCAGGCTCCACAAATAAAGTGCCACTTTGGTCCCTAATAAGTGCGACATTTCCCTGATTATCCTCTTGCCCTGATATATGTTACGACACCTTGGTTTTTCCTTTATTCTATCTGCTACGGTTTTTCATTAGAACCAAAGATGTAGAAACAGAAGTAGGCCATTCAACCCAACAAATCTGCTCCATCATTTAATGAGATCACGCTGATCTGATAACCCTGGACTTCACTTTCCTGACTTATCCTCATACCTTTAAGTCCCTTAATAATTAAAAATCTGTCTATCACAGCTTTGAAAATACTCAATGACCCACCTTGACAGCTGTCTGCAGTAAAGAATTCCAAGATTGATTACACTCTGAGAGAAGCAATGCCACCTGTCAAGTTTTTGTCTGCTCATCCAACGTGCCTGTATCCTTCTGTAGACTCCTTGTGTCATCCTCACTCATTGATTTCCCAACTACTTCTGTGTCATCTGTAAACTTGGTCATTCCAGTCCCTTATCCAGGTCAACAATACATATTATAAATAATTACGGCACTCCACTGGTTAAGATAGTCATCCTGAAAATGCCCCTTTATCTCAACTCTCTGTCTTCTATTCATTCTGGTAATCCTCTATTCATGCTAACATATGAACCACAATATTATGGACTCTTGTCTTATTGAGTAGTGTTACATGCTGTTTGTTGTCCTGCTGCACTTTCTATGCTTCTCAAGGATTTCTGCTGCATTGAGCCCATAGTATCTGTCATAAATGTCTTTTGTTTTCCTTATCCAATCCTATTTCACACTTGACATCTAGTGTTTCCCCAAACTTGGTCCCACCATTCACCTTTGCCAAAACATGTTGGCCTTGCACTCTGTTTCTTTTTTGAATAATGCCTATTGCTCCGAACATGGGATTGATGTCCCCTGTAATAACATTGGTGAGACACTTAGGTATGATTAAGAAGTAAGTATAATTAATTAGGAAGAACAAATATTGATATCAAAATGTTTAAAAATAAAGATTCTTGTAGGGACTAGTCATGAAAAATCTCCATCACAGCCAGCAGGAAAAGGACATACCTAAAAGGGGACACGTATGTGTTTGGTGTCTAATATTAATTAAACTTGTGCTTGGCACAGACACAAAAAAAGTACAAACAATAGTTTAATCACTACAACAGAGGACTGTGTGTGAAAGTAAATGTTAATTACAGAGAAGTACCAAAACCATTTAACTGATAAAAGTAGTAAAAATGCTTATCACATGAATACCATTAGAAACCAGGATAAGAACACTCATGAAGACAACCCCCCCAGACAAATTAAAAATCTTTACTGATAAATATTTAATGAAGGATTAATATAAGATTGCAAGATTAACGGAGAGATGAGAGAAATATTCAGATTAAAAAACAAAATATCATTACCGATAAAGCTTTAACAAAGCATTCTTTGAAGACTGAAAGAGTAAGGAAGAGATGAAAGGAGTAGAAAACATCACAAATAAGTTAACGAGGTAAAAGCTCACAACTTCATAAAGAAATCTTCACAGACTAATTAAGGAATTATGTTAATGACATGGTATCACATGAAAGTGGGAGGAACCCAGACTGACTCTCATTACAAAAGAGGAGTCAAAATAATATTTAGAAAGACCCTTTCACTGAAATTTCAGCAGTAATAGAAACTTCATGCAAGACTTGTTCTAGTCTTTGCATGACTGCCTCTGTAGTGAGTCCTGAGATGGGTGACCACTGATGGGTGTGCCACTGATCTGTTTATATACTTGACCATTAAAGACAAAGTGTGTGATGAGGCACCGGTCTGGCAGTTTGAGTATTGTTGTCGTTGCTGATGGAGCTGTTGTTCTGCTTTCCTGCTTCCCCTAGTAATGTAGCCAGTGTTTCTTTGGCAAGTGTGATGTCATAATCTTGTCGTCACTGATTTTTATGTTCTTGAGGGTATTGAGGAATTCTTGGGTTGAGTAGATGGAATGAGGTGATCCACCGACTAGGTGTTTCAGTCTCTGTTGTAGGTCTTTAGCCAATTTGTGTGAAGGTGTTTTTCTGAAGAAGGGTCCCAACTCGAAACATCAACTTTCCTGCTCACCTGATGCTGCCATGCTCCTCCACCGCCATACAGTGTTACTGTGACTCCAGCATCGGGAGTTCTTACTATTTTTGTGTGAAGGTTTGCCTGGCAGAGAGACAGTGGGACTGAGGGAGATATCTGGTTTGTGTACTTTAGGAAGTCCATAGAAGTGTGTGTGTTCATGCCTTCTGGTTTCATTCACATAGAGTCCATCTTGGTTATCTGTCCTGCATCGCTTAGTCTCTTCAGTGTCTCGGTGAACCTATTATCTTGCAGTGGTGTTGGGTCTATTGCGACCTGTTGGTAAGTGTATATATCCGTGAGCAGTGCCTGTGCTTTCTCTACGTAATCCGGTTTGTTCATAATGATGGCCATGCGCCCTTTGTCTGCTGGTAGGATTATAATGTTCTTGTCTTCCTTGAGTTTAGCGAGTGCTTTTCTGTCTGACGTGTTCAGAGTGTCCCATTTGTTCTTTCGGCTTAGTGTGGGGTTTAGTTTGTTGGGTGGCTTGTTGTGTTTCGTCCACGAGTATTGTCTTTTAATGTAGTGTCCACGGTGGCCATTAAGTCTGTTCTGTTTGCATCTTTGTGGTTATGGTTTAGTCCGTATTGTAGGAGAGCTTTCTCAGTTTCTGTGAGTTGTCTGTTAGATAGGTTTCTTATCCATGGGTCAGTTTGTTGTTGACTTTGTCTTTGTGGTGGATCAGCTTAGCAAGTCTCTGTTGTAGCTTGTGTCTCTTCTTAGTTTTAGTCCTGTGTTGTTTTGAGGGTGATGGCCTGTTCTAGGGCTGTAGTCCATTGATGGTTCATAGTGTTGAATGATGGAGGTCACAGAATGGTTGCAGATGAGTGGCAATGAATGTCCGAGGATGGTGCAAGACCCTGACCAACATGAAACTATGACACCAGATCCTCTAGCAGGATTTGCTACAAGTAGCAGCAATTAATTAATGGGTTTTGACTGTGTTAAAATCAGACCCACGTACAATACTGTATATAATGCACCCCTGAACAAGGAGCTATCTTTTGCCCATAATTCTGGGTTCAGGTCTGTACAGATAGGGGGATCTGCGTCCACGTAACACTAGGTCTTTAGTCATTAATTGAACCCAGAAATACAAGTTGGATATGTCTGTTAGTTCTTAATTTAGGAGTGCACTGCCTGACTAATGTTCAGGTAAACAATGCTTTAATGTGTTTTGAATATTGTAGTTTCTTAACATGGAAACAGGGTGCATCAATTCAGTGCATCAAGCCTGATGTACAAT
Source organism: Stegostoma tigrinum (assembly GCF_030684315.1). Taxonomy (NCBI): domain Eukaryota; kingdom Metazoa; phylum Chordata; class Chondrichthyes; order Orectolobiformes; family Stegostomatidae; genus Stegostoma; species Stegostoma tigrinum. The sequence continues at coordinate 26,986,882 of NC_081356.1, read as the reverse complement.
TCAAGGTGTTCGCAGCTCATCTGTATCTTAATCCCAGCTACCAATCATGACCCCAATTTGCTTAGTACAATTCATTCAACAAAAATATATTACAATTTAAAAGTGGGTTTCATAAGATTATATAAAAGTAAACAAAATATTCACACCGGGGGAATGGTACAGCTCTATAATTGGCTTCATTTTAAATTTGTTGAATGGTATTGCAGGTCTTTTGATCCATATTTTTCCAATGAATAATATTGTATGCTCTGTTTTTTTGTACCCACTGCCATGTAATCATTCCAAAAGCCATTCCTTCAGCTGCCTTGACCCAGAATTCCTTCCGTAAACCTCTCTGCCTCTACTTCCTTCTCTCTTCTATTTAAGATCTTCCTTAAAACCTATCTCTTTCAGAGATAATCATCTGTCCTAATATCCCCTTGTGTGGTTTGTGTCAAATTTTATTTGCTAACTCCTCCTCTAGTGTGATTTACAGTGGGATGTTTTACAATATAATGGTGGTAAATGAATACAAATTGTTAATGTGATTAAAAAAAATTCACAATCCCATGAAATAGGTACCATCAATACAGCCAATTAGTTGAAGAAATCTTGGAGTATATTTTCTTTGTATACATAACAATTACAATGACATTATTGTGTTTTCCACTAAAGATATCAAAATGACATTACAATAGTTATAGTTACTTTTTAAATATGTGAAATAAATTTGGAAAGAACTAGCTGTGCCAGATAAATATATCTGTTTCAAACCAATCTCTTCACCAGCCTAGAAGTTGAAAGTACAATGAAGTCATCTGTTCATCAATGTTACAGGAATGGGAGTCAACACATTAATATCCCTTGTTGTACCACTGGAGGTTCAACAGCCTTTGTATAGTATATTTTATACAGAAAGCCATCCCAAAGTAATTCACAAAACAATATGAAATAAAATGTTGCAATGGGCCATAGAATAAGTGAGCAAAATGTGACCTTAATTAGCGATGAAAGGAAAAAGTAAGTTTACAAATGGTTTCCAGACTTAGGAGCTAGGCTGTCAAAGGCATGTAAGCCAATGGTGGAGCAATTAACATTGCAGAAATGCAAAAGGTAAGAATGGAGAAGTATGGAGATCTGGATAGTTGAATGAGATAAGCCCATAAGACAAAGGAGGCAATTCAACCCACAGAATCTGTTCCAACATTCAGTGAGATCATGGCTGATCTGATAATCCTCAACTACGCTTTTCTGCTTTTTCCCATAACCCTTGATTCCCTTACTGACTAAAAATCTATTTCTCCGTCATGAATATACTTAATGACCTAGTCTCGACAGGTCTCTGTAATAAAGAATTCTGCAGATTCACTACTGTCTGAGAGAAGAAATTCTTCCTCAACTTTGCCTTATATGTGTGAACCCTTTATTCTGAGATTATGCATTCTGGTCCTAGACTCTCCCACAAGGAGAATTGACCTTTCTATAGCTACACTAAAAATCTTGTGTGTTTCAATAAGGCCACTTTTCATTCTTCCAAACTCCATTGGGTACCAGCCTAACCTACTCAAAATCTTCTTATAAGACAGCCCCTCCATATCTGGTATCAGCTGAGTGAACCTTTTCTGGACTGTCTCCAATGCCAATATATCTTTCCTCAAATAAGGAGCCCAAAACTGTCCAGTGTTCCAGCTATGGTCTGACTAGTGCCTTATCCCCACTTTTATAATGCATTTCTTTTCAGATAAAGGCCAATATCCCATTTGTCTTCCCTGTAACCTATTAAATTTAGATGCTCTGTTTTTGTGATTCATAAATGAGGATTCCCAGATCCCTCTGATGTTCTGGGAGTGCCTTACCTTGAAGTTCTGCTCTTCTCAAAAACGAAATTTCTGTCTGCTGCTTTCATTTTTGTCACCTTCTGTTTTCCTCCTTGTGTCTGATAATGTGTTTACACGAACTGGATTTGTTGTTTTGTTCATGCTGCATATGGACACAGACTGCTTAGGTAGCTGAGGAGTCATGAATAGTGGTGAACATTATGCGGTTGTCAGTGAATATTCCCACTTCCCACCTTGTGATGGAGGGAAGATTATTGAGGAAGCAGCTGAAGATGGTCGGGCCTAGGACACGACCTGAGGAGCTCCTGCAGAGATGTCCTGGAGCTAAGACTTTGAACAACCATAACCACTTTCTTTTGTGATAAGTATGACTCCAACCAACAGATAGTTTTACCCCTGATTCCCATTGACACCAAGATAACAAAGTGTGGAGCTGGATGAACACAGCAGGCCAAGCAGCATCTCAGGAGCACAAAAGCTGACGTTTTGGGCCTGGACCCTTTATCAGAGAGGGGGATGGGGAGAGGGGACTGGAATAAATAGGGAGAGAGGGGGAGGTGGACTGAAGATGGAGAGAAAACAAGATAGGTAGAGAGGAGAGTATAGGTGGGGAGGTAGGGAGGGGATAGGTCAGTCCAGGGAAAATGGACAGATCAAGGAGGCGGGATGAGGTGGTAGGTAGGAAATGGAAGTGTGGCTGAGGTGGGAGGAAGGGATGGGTGAGAGGAAGAACAGGGTTAGGGAAGCAGAGACAGGCTGGGCTGGTTTTGGGATGCAGTGGGGGAAGGGGACGAACTGGGCTGGTTTCGGGATGCGGTGGGGGAAGGGGAGATTTTGAAGCTGGTGAAGTCCACATTGATACCGTTGGGCTGCAGGGTTCCCAAGCGGAATATGAGTTGCTGTTCCTGCAACCTTCGGGTGGCATCATTGTGGCACTGCAGGAGGCCCATGATGGACATGTTACCTGAGGAATGGGAGGGGGAGTTGAAATGGTTCGCGACTGGGTGGTGCAGTTGTTTGTTGCGAACCAAGCGGAGGTGTTCTGCAAAGCGGTCCCCAAATCTCTCTCCCATTGAGACCAGTTGTGTTATAGCTTCTTAATATCACAATCAGTCAAATACTATTTTGAAGGGCAGTTACTTTCGCCTCACCAGTGGAGTTCAACTCTTTTGTCCACGATTAGACCAGGGCTGTAATAAGGTCAGGAGCTGAGTGGCCTGACAGAACCTAAACTAAGTGAGAACTCAATTGTCAAACTCACTTCATGAGCAGCTTATTATTGAGTTAGTGCCATGTGCCATTTGCCATCTCGGTGTGCACTTGCAACTCTTTTTGCATGGTAGAACATAGATAGGGACTGTAAATGCCAACTTGGATTTATCCTATATCTTTGTTTTTCTCCATTCTTAGGTAGATGTTAGTATTGTGTTTTTACGAAAAAGACTTGGCAAGGGTGTGACAACTGGTTTAGCAGCACATGTCTTCAATACTGCCACCTATTTGTTATTTACTAATCAGTAAATTACAGAACTACAAGCAGGGGAGCTGGATTAGCTGAGCAAGCCTTACAGAGAGCTGGCAAGGATGCAACAGGCCAAATGACCTCCTTCTGTGTTTTTACTGTTCCATGATTGAATTCTATGAAAACACAATCTGTTCACAAATGTTTTATGTTTAGTTTTCAGACGTATTGTGGAAAATCTTCCTGCTGTTGTGCTTTGGCTATTCAGTTGGTCTCCCTTCCTCAAATTATTTTCTCTTTGCATTTCCTTCAGGTTTTTCATCAAGAATATCCTGGAATATAGAAACATAAGAATGCCATTCAGCCACGAATAAGTGAGATCCTTACTGGTCTTAATCTTGGATCCATCTGCCTGTCTCAGTTCCATCATCCTCACTATTCGTTTGCTTCAGCAGAGTCTAACAATCTCAGTTGTAAAGTCTTGAATTAACCAGGCAGTTAGATTCTTGGCAGCCAGGTAGTGAAACAGCTGATCAGAATTCAAATTTCACTCAGTTTTAGATTTATTCTTAAAGTGAAGTGTTTTGTGTTTTTAGCTCCTAACTCTACTACACACATCAGTGTCAATAACTATTTATATATTTAAATCACTAGCTACCACACTGGATTTGATTTCACATCAGCAGATTAGGAATCATGCCACAGCTGTTCTAGTATGTTATCCTGTGGACATACACAGGAGACCTAGCAGCACCTTTGGAAAGAGAAACAGATTCGATGTTTCAAGTTTCTGATATTTTCTGAGATGTAAGCTTGCTGCAGCTATAATGTAGAGCACTAACCAATGTACAGTCACACAGCCACAAATCTTAAGTATCTCTTAATATGTCTTTGAGTAAATGAAAAACATAAATGAATTGATATAGTTCTGTGAAGGTGCATTCTAACAAAAAAAACCTTTAAAGGAACCTTAATTAAATTACGTTGTCATTGAGTGAAAAAAATGCACTTCAACTTCTGCAGTGCACCAGTTGAAGAAGGCCTCAAGTGCACTAATGGACAGGACATGCTCACTCTTTAGGGAAAACTGGGTATGAACATTACCATGGAAGAGAGCCAAGCAATTGGGTCTGATGACTCCCCAAACACCCAATGCCTGGTCCAGTTAATGCTTACCTTGGCCTGACCCAGAAGCCCAGATGTCCTCTGATCTACTTGCACTCCTCCTTCTCCCTACTATGTACCATGTGGCAAAAAATCAGGCATATGAAGCTAAAGTGAAAACATTTTAAGAAGCAGCTCCTTTTACAAAGAGGCTACAACCTAGTTCAAAGCGTACACATATAAAGCAGCTTCAAGTGCGCAAAAATACAGGTTGCCTGCGAGTCTGTGAGCCATTGTAACTGTCTTTTGCATTGGATTGCTGCATGCTTTATACCAAATATCTGATGGAAATGAAGATGATTCCATAGTGTCTTTTTTATGTAAAAAAAAATTCAGTAACCAATGAAAGAAACTCACAAATTAGTCAATTAACAGACCCTTTGCAGGGCACTCCAACAAAAAATAACTTTGAAGAACATTTTGCCAACATGGTTTATTCCAGCCCTTGCTCTCAAGTAACCATTGTACGGATATTCTCCATTGATGTATCATGCATTGTAATTTGTCTGTTTAACACTGGCCAGTGGACAAATTTACAGAGAGTTCCAGCAGATTTCCACTTGGCTTTGTGTGATGTAGCTTTTGCTAATGTAACCCTTTAACAGTTTAGCTTTTTGATTTTTTTCTGTCCCAGTTCTTTTTTACATGGGTTTCAGCACCTGCCTGTGTACTGGTTAATAGATGTGTTGTCAGAAAGATTGACTTTTTTTACACCAGTATTACTGGAAAGCAAGTTGAACTGCACTTGAACCGGAGACACTCTGATAATCAGGTGGAGTAGTGTAAATCCAGCAAAGAAAGGTTTTCTTCTCTCGCGGCAGAATAGTAGGATTTGATCGTTATGTCCACAATAAAATGTAACTTGTTGACTTTTCATTAAAGTGCAGATGCAAAATGCTTCACATAGGTAACGTTATTTGGGTATGTAAAATTTACTGATACATTAGTGTAGTTTAATTGGAATCACAACCTTGAAGGAAAGTGAAGTATTTATCAGCTTAGCTCATTTTTCAGTTACTTCCACAAGCCAGTTACTGCATATACATAGAACCATCAAGAATGTCACAGCAGAGGAGGGTAGGGACTTAGTGATAATGGGAACTGCAGATGCTGGAGAATCCAAGATAACAAAGTGTGGAGCTGGGTGAACACAGCAGGCCAAGCAGCATCTCAGGAGCATAAAAGCTTTTATGGTCCTGAGATGCTGCTTGGCCTGCTGTGTTCATCCAGCTCCACACTTTGTTATCTTGGATTCTCCAGCATCTGCAGTTCCCATTATCACTGAAATCAACAGTTGGGATCAAGTCTGGTTGTAGTGGTGTTGTGGTTATCTTAGTGGACTCAGATACAAAAACATGGGAAAATATATGAAAATGGCATACAAATGTAAAGGGAAAAAGTTAAATTCTATTGGGGCAATTTGAAATGTTGAATTCAGTTCAAAATTAATATAAATAAAATCCTAGAATTTTATTGGTTTTGGTAAAAGTATCATGAAACTGTTGGAATTGTAAAAAATTCGACAAGATGTACCTTTTCCAACTCATTCATTCTTGGGAGCTCAGAATGTTACAATTCCTTACCACCCTCAGACATCCCTTTCTCCTCCTACCAACAAACTCCAAAACACTAATTTGACATTGTCTAGCTTCCACTTTACGACAATTTATTGTTTATGTAGCACCCTTAATGCAATAAAATATCAGGTGCTTTACAGGAATATTTTGAAACAAAATAAGACACTAAGCCATATAGGGAGACATTCTGAGAGGTGACTAATAGCTTGTCATTGAGGTATGATTTAGGGAGCATCTTTAAAGGAGGAGAAGGTGGCAGAGGGATTTAGGGAGGAAATTCTAGAGCTCAGCAACTGAAGGCATGATCACCAATATTGGAACAATTAACATATGTGGAGGATTGTAGAGCTAGAGAAGGTTACAGAAATAGGGATGGGTGAGAGATTGGAGGAATTTGAAAACAAGAATGTGAGTTGTAAGATTGAGGCTTTGCGTATCCAAAAACCTTTGATATTAGTAAGCACAAGGAAGATAGATGAATGGGACTCGGTGTCAGGATATTGGCAGCAGAGTTTTGGGTGACTCCAAATTAACAGAGGGTAGAGTGTGGGAGACCAGCTGGGAGTTGGAATAGTCAAGTGTAGAGGTAATAAGGGAGTGCAATAGAGGTTCACCAGATTAATCTCTGGGATGGTGGGATTGCTTTACGAGGAGGGATAGCGAAGACTGAGTTTGCATTCTCTAGAGTTTTAAAGAATGATCTAACTTACAAAATTCTTATCAGGGCATGACAGGGCACTTGTAGGTAAGATGTTTCCATGATTGGTAAGACTAAAAGCAAAGGATATAATCTCTGGATAAAGGGCAGGCTATTGAAATCTGAAATAAGGGGAATTCCTTCACTCAGAGGGTGGTGAACCTTTGGAATTCTATACCCCAAGGGACTGTGGAAGCTCAATTATTGAGCATGTTCAAGACAGGTAGATTTTTTTAGTTACTAAGGATATCAAGGTTAGTGTGGGAAAGAGGCATTAAGGTGGATGATCAGCCATGATCTAGTGAATAGCAGAGCAAACTGAATAGCTCAATCCTGTACTCATGTTCCTACAAAGACATGGCTGTAGATTTGAGCAGCAGATGAGCTGAGGTGTGTTTCTGAAAAAAACTAACAAAGGTGAAAATAGTTTCGCTTAGAGATGATGTGAACATGTGATTGAAAGCTCAACATAGGAGAAGAAGGTAGTGAAAAGTCTGGCCTCACCTCAGACAGATACTAGGATTTGTCTCAATGTTTCCTTTCCTATTTAATTCTTAACAAATTTGACCTTGGCCCTTTACAGGGAGCTTTCACAATGAAATCACAGGAAAATGGATTCTTCCCAATATGCCTTTTCACCTGAGGTACTTAATAAAATATTGGAATTTTTTGCTCATTAACCCTATAAAAGAGTTTTACTGCAAATTCCATCAATTTGGTGAGTCCTCCCCCTTAATATTAGAGATTGTCCGAGACATATCTAAGCCATTTGGCCTATAGTGCAAAATGGTAGATCTACCCAATTAGTTCCACTCTACTCATTCCCCGTGGTCATGTAAATCTTTTCTCTGCAAGTATTTATCCAAAGCTTGAATTTTCAACCATTTGGAGAGATTGGAATGCTGGGTCTGTCCTCCTAAGGGACCTGCTAAAAGTTGGAGACCATTCAGCCTTCAGAGCCTGGTCTACCATTCATTCCTCTGTGACTTAACTTCATCCCAACTTTACTCACAGCCCTAATTCCTTTGGTTAACAAGAATCTGTCTACAACTGATCTAGCATCAACTTTCAGTTGCAGAAGAGAATGCCAAACCTCAAGTAGCTTTTCAAACTAAAAGACCTTAAAAAGCTGGCTTTAGAACATAGAACATTACAGCACAGTACGGGCCCTTTGGCCCTCGATGTTGTGCCGACCTGTCATACCAACCTCAAGCCCATCTAACCTACACTATTCCATGTACGTCCATATGCCTATCCAACTTAAATGTACCTAAAGTTGGTGAATCTACTACCGTTGCAGGCAAAGCGTTCCATTCCCTTACTACTCTCTGAGTAAAGAAACTACCTCTGACATCTATCCTATATCTTTCACCCCTCAATTTAAAGCTATGCCCCCTCGTGTTCGCCATCACCATCCTAGGAAATTTTTATGTCATTGCCCCTTCCCCCGCCATCCAATCCTAGACTGCCCAAACAACAGAAATTTTTTAATTCCTGGGAATGTCACAGTTGTGTATCCAGTCTTCTGGCAATTTAACCCTCGGAGGCCAGGAGTGGAGTTTTATGCTGCCCCTGGGAGTGAAAATCAAGCGAAGCGTGGGACCTTCATTGCGCAGAGGCCAAAAATCAGGTTCAGTAGCTGCGAAGAAAGTTTGCAATTAAATTCTTGGATCTTCAAAGGTGCATTCAGCTTTTCAACGGCAAGCATGGAGAGTCCCTCTGCATGTGTTTCCATCTCATGAGCTTCATCAGCGGTCCCTTACAGGCGAGGACATCTTTTTCACTGTCAGTGTGAGACTGTAGATGGCTATACAGAACAATGTGGCTACCACAGATTCTGTTACACTTAGATCAGGTGGTGGTCATGGGAAGGGGTGGGTTGGGCATTGGTGTGGCAGCGCGCTGTTTTCGCCTGGCTTCTATTTTTTCTCAACGGCAAGTCTTCAGGTGCACGAAGTCTTCCTGGATGCTCCTCCTCCACTTTGGATGGTCTTGGACCAGTGATTCCCAGGTGTCTATGGGAATGCTGCACTTCACCAGTGAGACCTTGAGAGCATCACTGAAGTACTTCCTCTGTCCACCTGGGACTTTCCTGCTGTTTCGAAGCTGAGAATAGAGCTCCTGCTTGGAAAGCCTTGCATCAGTCATGCAAACAAAGACCCCGGCCCATTGTAGCCAGTCAGGGGTGGTCAGTGCCTTGATGCTGATGTTGGAATATCTTTCTTCCCAGCAGATTCACAGGATCTTGTGCAGGCAGCCTATGTGGTTCTGTTCCAGTGTCTTATGGTATCTGCTATGGACAATCCACATCTCAGAGCCAGAATCTGAAGTTGTTGCTCTAGAATACCCTTTTCCTTAAGCGGCCAGAGGCTGCACCAGCACGCAGAAGATGGTGCTGGATCTTTTCTTCAATAGCTGCTTTGGCCAACAGGACACTTCTGAGGTATTGGAAATGGTCAACATTATCTAAGGCCTCTCTGTGGACCTTGATGATTGTGCGTGCGTTCTACAATGCCAGGCCACCTTGATATAGGACCTTTGTCTTGTGAATGTTTAGGGTTAGACCCATGTTCTCATATGCCTCCGACAAGGTGCTCATAATGACCCGGAGTATCTCATGAGTACTCAATAATGGGCCAGCTCACCAGAATGAAGTTCCATTTCCTAATGAAACTCTCCAAAAGATAGCAAACTGATTGCTTCTGATTCTTAATTGCTTCTAAGAGATGTGCAGTAGATATAACATTTTTCTGAAGAAGGGTCTAGGCCTGAAACATCAGCTTTTCTGCTCCTCTGATGCTGCTTGGCCTGCTGTGTTTAGCCAGCTCTACACCTTGTTATCTCAGGTACAACATTGTACTTGCTGGACTTTGGAGGGAGGAGCTGTTGGCTCATCCTTTTTGGGCAATATTTATCTTTGATTGTTATTCAGTGTCAATAGTCCAAGGTGCACAGGGCATGGAGGATGACTGAGGGAGGAAAGGAGGGCTGCTGGAGTGTAACAAACATGGGTCAAGGAAACTGGCCAAGACTGAAAGTCGGTCTGGCCAAGGGAGGCAGGTTGCAAAGGGAGGGTAGGTACAGCCAGAATGTTTACCTGCTGGCATTAACTCCAAGAGGTTAATTGATGCTTCAGGCTTGCAGAGAAGGGATGCCTTTCTAGGTAGTATTTAAATATGGTGTTAGGACCTTCGACCCTTAAAGAAATGATATGGATGTTGACTTCCTGCCCATCTGCCCAAACAGATTCGTCATGCTCCCCCAAAAGAATCTGCGCTGCACTTTTCCAAGGCCAATATATTGTTTCTAAGGTGTGGTGCTCATCATTCTCCAAGGGCTTTGTATTCTAGTTCTGTACATGCAACGGCCAGCATTTCTGCACCTTTTTCATGATTTCCCTTTTCTGCTCAGGTATGTGTCTGCACCTCCACTGTTTAGATTAGATTAGATTCCCTACAGTGTGGGAATAGGCCCTTTTGGCCCAACAAGTCCACACCACCCTTTGGAGCATCCCACCCAGACCCATCCCCCTATAACCCACACACCCCTGAACACTATGGGCAATTTAGTGTGGCCATTCCACCAAGCCTGCACATCTTTGGACTGTGCGAGGAAACCGGAGCACCCGGAGAAAACCCACTCAGACACGGGGAGAATGTGCAAGCTCCGCACAGACAGTTGCCCGAGGCTGGAATCGAACCCGGGTCCCTGGCGCTGTGAGGCTGCTTTTCTAACCAGTTTATACTGTTTATGCTTTTATTTAGCTCTAAAATGGTTGACCTCAAATTTGCATGCAGTTTTGCCCAGCCTTCGCTTGACCAATCAGTATCATTTTGTAATCTTGCCCTTCTATCAGCACTGCTTACTGAGAAACCCAACTGTGCATTATCGATGAAATTCAGAGATGTGACCTTCTATACTGTAACTCTAGTCATTGAGGCCTCAGCACAGATATGCTTGTTCTTAAATATAAAATCACAACAGACTGCTCACGCTTTCCAAGTATCAGAACAACAATTTCTGATTTGATGTATGCTGCAGATTGTAAAAAACAAGTGTCCCTTATAACTTGTGAGAATACAATAATTCTGGCATCTCTCAGCAAATTACTTGACTAATCCATCTCTCATGACAGCAAAAAGTTGACATGTAGGGGGCACTGTTGTCTAATTGTAGAACAATAATATACAATTGACATTGGGTTGTAGTTTGTAGTCAGCGATGAAGTTGACTATGATTAGGCCTTGCTGATAGAATTGACCTGTCTCACTGTACCGTGGCATTGCAAATGATTGCTGCACACTTTTACTGGGGTTTCCCAGCCTGTTGTCTGCATGCTGTCGAAGTACCCAATCACAGAGTCATGGAGCTGTACAGCACAGAAACAAACCATGCCGACCAGATATCCTAAATGAATCTAGTCTCATTTGCCAGTATTTGGCCCATATCCCTCTAAACCCTTTCTATTTATATACTCATCCAGACACCAAGTAAATGTCATTGTACCAGCCTCTACCACTTCCTCTGGTAGCTCATTCCATGCATGCACCACCCTCTGCGTGAAAAAGTTGCACCTTAAGTCGCTTTTAAATCTTTGCCCTCTCACCTTTAACCTATGCCCTCTAGTTTTGGATTTCCCTAGTCCAGGGAAAAGATCTTGGCTGCTCGCCCTATCCATGCCCCTGATGATTTTATAAACCTCTATAGTGTCACCCCTCAGCCTCTGATGCTCAAGGAAAATAGCCCCAGCCTATTCAGCCTCTCCTTATAGCTCAAACCCTCCAAACCTGGCAACAATCCTTGTAAATCTTTTCTGAACCCTTTCGAGTTTCACAACATCCTTCCAATAGCAGGGTGACCAGAATTGCATGCAGTATTCCAAAAGTGGCCTAACCAATGTACTGTACAGCCACAACATGACCTCCCAAATCCCATACTCAGTGCACTGCCCAATAAAGGCAAGCTTACCAAATACCTTCTTCACTATCCTGTCTACCTGGGACTCTACTTCCAAGGAACTATGAACCTGTACTCCAAGGTCTTTTTGTTCAGACAAAAGAGCATATTGAGAGGATGAGATGAAGTAGAGGTAGGAGAAGTCTCATGTGGAGCACAAACATGAATGTAGACTAATTGGGCTGAATGGCCTATTTCTATTTTGTAAATGCCAGGTTTATAAGATTACTGATAAAGTTTAAAGTTTCTTGTTTTTGCCTTACCTCAGTGACTTTGTGGTGTTTCTATTTAAAATGTAAGTGCCACTAACATGATTGAAAGGTAACAATGGGTTATTTGAGGAGTCACTTCTTTAAACAATGATTTAGAATTGTGTAACATTGGGACACCAGCTCCTATATGGAGCTTTATGTTCAGGTAACCCCTATACGATGGAATATAGCTCCTGTCTTAATAGCACCAAAGCAAGAGATATGCACTTTTCCACATCCATTTTGTGGCCTTTCATCCAAAGGATATTTTTCTCCAAGCAATAAGAGTTTCAAAACAAATAACCTATCTCTTGAAGATTATTCTATAATTGTCAGTTGAATTTGATTATTTTCACAGTTGCAACAACTTTACAATTGTTGATTTCAGAACAGTTCTCAGCTAATGTGACCATTCCATAACCAATATTGTTTCTTGGTTTTGTTTCTGTTAGATTTCTGCCCCTCCGTCCAGTTCGAGTTGGTAATTGGTTATACATAAAAAGACAGATGAGCATTCTTACAGCTCCATTCAAACCTCAGGAAATCCAATACACTTTACAACTTATTGAAGTATGTTTCTTGAAGGCTGTGAACCATGTAAAGATCACCTCTAGGTGGCACAAAGAGTGCAGATTCACAAAGAGGCCAAGTGAAATACCTATTACACATCTGATGACAAAAAAAGACGACTTGACAGATTGAATGTTGTATTAATTTGAAATGATCCCTGTGGAGAATGACTCCAAACAGGGGACAAGAATCATTATGAGTTCAACTTTCTTCAGAGAGTTGTCCTCACTTCAGATTTTGCCACTTCAACTTTTAATTTCTTTGCTGCTGTTTTCTTCACTGATTGTTTCCTGTCTGGTAATTTCCTCATCATTTTTACCACTTCAACTGACTGGAGTTTTTCATATCAACCCCACGATTAGTCAAAACTTTCTTTATCACAGCTAGGGATATCCCGTTGTGATTGCACAACCCATCATTGTTTTACTGCTAAATTAAAGCCTAGATGAAGGCTGCACCATCATGCAGTCACCAGCACCTCCTGCACAAATACAGACAGCAAGCATCGTTGCCATACCATCAGGCAGCAAGATGGCCATTTATACCATGTATTGAAATGTGGTCACGTTGCAGCTAAATTACACACCGCAAGGTCCCCCAAACTGCATTGCATTAATAACCAAATATTGTGCTTACCTCAGTGATGATGGTTGAGAGATACATATTGGCCAGAACACAGTGGGGAACTTACCTGCTCCTCTTTGAAAAAATTGCGACAGAATCTATTACATCCACCTGAGAAGGGAGATAGGGTCTTGTTTTGCCATTGCATCCCAGAGATATTCTTCTAACAGTTTAATACTCTCTCAGTTCTGGACTAGGAGTGTTAGCCTGGATTATGTGCTTATGTCTGTACAGTGGGACTTTTGCTATAACTTTGCAGCATATTAATGCACAAGACTGAATATAGAACACTGCACACAATGAATTTCCTTCCTTAAGGAAGGATACACTTAACATTGGAAGCAGCTTAGAGAAGGTTCACTCAGTTGATTCGTGGGATGTCTTATGAGGAAAAGTTGAACAGCTTGGGGCTATTAAAATTTAGAAGAATTTGAAGTGATCTTATTAAAAGGGTTAATGCTGAAGGGATGTTTCCTCTGTTAGGGGAATTTAGAATTCGGGGTACAGTTTAAAGATAAAGGTTGTTAGTCTTCAGAATTCTCTTTCACAGCGAGCAGTAGATGCTGAATCATTGAATATATTTAAGGCTGAGTTTGACAGAATTTGACCTGCAAGGGAGTAAAATAAAATAGAGGACAGCAAGTAAATGGAGTAAGCGTTACATTCAGATCAGATATGATCTCACAGAATAGTGCAACAGGCTTGATGGGCTGAATGGCTGACTCTTACTCCTTCTATTTTGTTATGATCCTATGACGACACTCACAACCTTCTGACTCATAGACAGAAGTGTTACTCACTTAGTCATGGATAATATAATTGAATGAAATCTGAGTTGCAGTCACTTTTCGTAGTGGTCTGTGACAGTGCCCATACCAGGACTCCAGTGTTTCACCCTGTAACCTAAAGGAGTTGAGACTACTTGTAACCAATTGCTTCAATCCTTACTGCGAAGCTAACAATTACTTCATGACTAGGCAGTTTAGGATCTACTCCGTGTAGTCAAGTTATTTGTACCACTAATTTGCTCAGACTTTGGAGATCTATTGAAGACATTTATTAAAATATTTGGCATATATATGTACAACACAAAAGAACTTTTTTGAGCTACTTACAATGATTTCATCGTCAGATTTATAAATATTTTTGAAACTGTTAATTTAAGTGCTTTGTTAAATGCTGCAGGATTAATTTTTAAGGAATAATTATCTGAGTGTAGAGCCATGAAGAGCAGGAGCAATCCTCCTGGCACCACTGCAGTACCATCAGCCATACTCCTATCAGACCTTCCTGATCTCCTCTTACATCTTCCAAGTGTCCCATCATTCTTCTGATCACCCCTCCCGCTCCCCATTGCCCCTCGTTCAAGATCAATCATACTCTTGCCAAATTTACCTATACCCTGACAATTAGTGTTAAAGCCAGTGAGTGCAGTGAGTTAATGAGTTTGTGCTTAAGACATTTTATTGCAGCAGAATAAAAACTTTTCTCTATACAAACCACATTATGCCGAATGGGTCGGCCACTTGGTATGGTGGCGCAGTGGTTATCACTGCTGCCCCACAGTGTCAGGGAGACATGTTTGAGTCACCCAAGGCTGGAATGTCTGTATGGAGTTTGCACATTCTCCCTGTGTCTGTGAGGGTTTTTGCTAGGTGCTCCCGTTTCCGCCCACAGTCCAAAGATGTACAGGTCAGGTAGATTGGCCGTGGCCGGCATGGTGGCTCAGTGATTAGCACTGCAGCCTCACAGCGCCAGAGACCCGGGTTCGATTCCAGCCTCGGGCAACTGTCTGTATGGAGTTTGTACACTCTCCCTATGTCTGCATGGGTTTCCTTCGGGTGCTCCGGTTTCCTCCCACAGTCCAAAGATGTGCAGGCTAGGTGGACTGGCCATGCTAAATTGCCCATAGTGTTTAGGGATGTGTGGGTTATACGGGGATGGGTCTGGGTGACATGCTTCAAGTGGTGGTGTGGACTTGTTGGGCCGAAGTGCCTGTTTCCACAATCTAGGGAATCAAATCTAAATGATCCTATCGTGTCTAGGGATGTGTACTAGGCAGGTTAGCCATGGGAAATCCAGGTGTAAAGTGGGGGCGCTGGATCTGGTTGGAATGCTCTTTAGTGAGTTGGTGCAGACTTGATGGGCTTAATGGCCCCTTTCTACACTGTCGAAAATCTGGAATTTTGCAACATAGGAACAATTCACTTGGTCTGACAGGTCTATGCTCAACTCAAGCTCCCTCCCACAAAATATGGAAGCCACAACACTATTAAGTATTGTGATTCATCATTTTCATGAGCACAAACATTTTATCTGACAATTTAGAAAAAAAATATAAGATTATGATGTTTAGAAGATTTATCTGCAAACAACAGTCTGTGGGCTTGCTCTCTGATGAATATGATTTTTGATTAGTCACATAGTAGCTCAGGAGATATAGATAAAGTTGCGGCAGATGCAGATGTCTGAATTTTCTCTTGTTTTTAAATAAATGCATCTTGAATGAGCGCATTTTTTCCTTGTATTCTCCTATGTTGCAAGTCCAAGCATTTGCAAGCTTTTCATGAAACAATACCCAATTGATTCACAAATTGGTGTTACAATATCTAATTGTTTGAAAATTCTTTCAGTACAATTAAAACCTTCTGTCGTTCCGAGGTACAAAACTGCCTAGGGAGAGCAGCTTCAATTAAGTTGCACTGTGCATAATTAGCAGATGTTCCTGATAAATCTTTAGATACAGGAGCTTGTTGTGAATGTGCCCTTAGTGACTAAAGGATCAAATCTTGATTGTTCTATAGAACACTGAAACATCTCCAGTTGACAATAAAACTACCACCAAGTTGGAAACTAACCGGAAAGTGTAGGGAAATTTGTGTTTGGAGGCGGAATGTCCTGAGGAAAAACAGAAAGGCTTGCTTTACAGCCAGTGAAGTACATTGTGGGCTGAAAACAAAAAAATTGCTGGCAATCACAACAGGTCAGGCAGCATCCATGGAGAGAAAGCAAGCTAACGTTTCGAGTCTAGATGACTTTTCTTGAGAACTGAAGTGAAGTGTGGAGGGGGCAGCATTTATGCAAGAGTAGGAAAGGGATTTGGAGTGCTGGGGGAAAGGATTTTCTTAATTCAGATTAAGTGATTGGAATGTGAGAATGGTAGAAAAATGGCGTGTCTAACTGCTAGATTGAATAGAACAGACAGTCCCACTGGGATGGCAGGAGAGGAGAGAGGATAGCAGAGAATGTAACAAGCAAAGTTAAGAGAAAAGAAATGAATGGGTTGACAGTTTGAAGGCATTGAATTCAGTATTGATCCCAGAAGGCTGTAAACTGCCTAGTTTGAAGATAAAATGGTGCTCCTCCAGTTTACAATGTGATTCGCTCAAGCATTGCAGGACACCGAGGACAGACAAGTGGGCATACAAGCAAGACACTGTGTTAAAATGATAGGCTATGGGAAGGTCAGGGCCATGCTTGCTCAAGGACTGGATATGTTCTGCAAAGCAGTCACTCAGTCTGCACTTGGTTTCTCCAGTGTACAGAAGGCCACACTGGGTGCAGTAAGCACAATACACAAGATTGGAGGAAATGCTGCTTCACCTGAAAAGACTGTTTAGGCCCTTGGATGATGAGCAGAGAGGAGGTGAAGTGGCAGGTGTTGCATCTTCCACGATTACTTGGGAAAGTGCTGTGGGAAGGGGGAGTGGTGCTGGTGGTGAAGGAATGGACTAGGCTGTCCCAGAGGAATCCTTGTGGAATGCAGATGGGGGAGTAAGGGGAAGTTATGTTTGATGGTGGCATTCTGCTGGAGTTGGCTGAAATGGTGGAGAATGATCCTTTGAACGAGGAGGCTGGTGGGGTGAAAAGTGAGAACAAGGGGGACCTGATCACATTGTTGACAGCGATGGGAAGGGACAAAGGTCAGAAGCATGGGTGATAGGTCGGATGCGGTTGAGGGCTCTGTCAACCACAGTGGGCACAAAACCAGTTAGGGAAGAAAGAAGCCATGTCAGCAGCACTGTTTTGGAAAGTGGCTCATTGCGGAGTTTGGACGCTACTGTATTGTCAGAAATGTGGCTGCCATCCTGATCAATAGCAAGCTTCCAGAAACAGCAATGCAATAATGACTAGAATGACGTTGATTTGAGGGATAATCATTGGCTAGGGCATAGAGGCGTTCTCACCTGCTCTTCCATCAAAGGCTGTAGGGATTTTCTTTATTAGCCTGAGGGAACAGAAGGGATGTTGGTTTAAACTTTCAATATGGGACCTCAGACACTGCAGCATTCCCTTAGTCTGACATTGTGAGTGGCAGTGTAGAATTTGTATTCTGATCTCAAAAATGGAGGGTGTATACACCTATAATAATTTAACATTCCTCTTAATTTATGAAACACCACCTAAAAGTAACATTACAGAAATATAGCATGCATGAACTGCTTGAAAGTTTGAAGGCATTTTGGGGCATAGATAAAATTAAGTAGTTACGCAGGGCAGTAGTTACGCAGGGCTGTCAAACAGCAATGTTTATTGAGTGCTTACAGAAAGTTCCTTTTAGATAACTCTGGTGTTGTTTTTCATCGTGCCTCAATGAATTAGAGCCAAAACTGTAGAGTGTGCTTGATGTTTTCTACGGGTGTTATCCAGCTCAGGCATAACCTTTGTCAACAAAAGCAGGAAATGTCAGACATGCAGTTGGCATCTGCACTCAGCATTGTTTGTCCTGTTGCAAAGTTTTAGGCTTGTACATTTATTCAAAATGAAAATTAAGGATACCGACACATTTTGTTTTAGAATTAAAAAAAGGGAAGGGAAAAGAAAATACAAACAGCTGTCAACAATTGGTACAATAATTGGATGATTTCAGTTAGATAATGGAAATATTAACAAAAGAAACTAACTAAAGACACAAAGTCTGTGAGGATGTTTCAAGGCAGTGGGGTTATAAGGAAGATTAAAGAGAAAGTGAAAGGTGATAGATATTGAAAGTCTAGGGAGTAGTGTCACACTTCAAAGTAAAGCAGAAAGAGTTGGCAAAGTTCACTGGGTCAACCGATATCAAAAATATTGACTTACTTACCAGAACCTTCAAATCCTACCAACATGAAGAAAGTTGAGATAAATTCAGATTGGTCTGCTTGATTTCCTTGCTTTTACTCAGGGTTGAAAGCATTTTGAAAGTAGGTGAGGCTGGTATTTATAAATCACCCTCTCACAACCTAAAGATATCAAAAACACTTTTCAGCCAATTGAATAAGGAACAGGGCTGAATATTACAATTTTTTGGCTAAGTGCACATGCAAGTTGTGCTGAGGTTTTCAATTAGTTGGCAAGCAGATTCCCTCTTTTCATATGGTATAAACTGTTACTTTTCCCTTTATGTTTGCATTGTTTTGTGAATTGTCCTGAAAGAAAAGCTTCATCAAAATACACCTTTTTTCAGAAATACTGTTTTATGGTGCTGATTCAATGTCAAATAAGAACCCTTCCTGCTATTTACCGATTACAGTCATCTGTAATGCGACAAAGAGCTGTAATCTACAGTACATCCACCCACAAGGTCGGATGAAATTTAGGCTAAATATCTATTTTTTAAAAAATGACATGTCCAACAATGCAGTGCACTGTAATTCTATGCAGTTGTGTTAGATTTGCAGGAGGATTTGATATCTAACATTTTGACTGAGCAGCAGGAACACTATCTACCTTTGACACATACACATGCAGAAGGCTTTCTGAAACAGTTCAGAAAATTCAACTTTGACATACAAAATTGAGTTTCCCGAATGCATCTTCTTATGTCACTGTTGGTACTGGTCTGACAATGCTCTTTGGTCAAGTCTAGAGGCTTTTCTAAATTAATGGTACAATATGAACGCAACCTCTGGTTGTTATATCGCTTCTTTGGTTGGAAGTCTCATTTTAAATGGTGGACTGCTTCATATCTGCAATTAATGTCAAGGTTCTGACCAGAGCCAGCATTCAGCATCCTATGTTTTATCCCTACAGTGATAGAATGAAAAATAAATACAAGAATAAATAATTTAATATTGGAAATAGAATCCAATTTCTAATAAAACTATCTCAGATTGATTTAAGGTATAAATGCACATCTATCTTTGCAACTTTAATTAAGAAAAGGAGCACTTATGACTGGAATTGATATATTGTTATGGCAGCAAGCAGCATGGTTCACCATCACACGATGTTCAGGATACCTGTACTCCTCACTTATTGCTACCAACAGGAATATATTATTTCCTTTAATTCACAGAATGTAACAATCTGAGTTCATTTTATAAATTTATCATTTTCATCTGCAGGATATATAGATTTTATATGGTGCTGCCATATGTGAAAAAAATCCTTCACCATTTATGTGGAGAACCTTAAAAAGGACATGTTGTAGCAAATCACACATCCATTTGGATAATTCATGTTATGTAGAACTAATTATAGATAAGGTAGAGCATAAAAGAATAACATTTCTCTATGTCATGAACAGTCAATACATACATGGATGCCTTGAACTATGAGGGCAAAGCCAATCACCTGGTGGCTGTTTGGTCTTACAACTATTCAATGTGTACCCCTTTAGCTTGCCTTTGAGCAAGGCTCCCGTGTAATGCTGCATGGGGTGCCTGTAAAACTCAAAACAGTATCCAATATTGCCATCTGATTCTGCAAATTGACAACATCTGCTAAATACTCCTGTGTGTGCTAAGAATTATGCTGACAACTAATTTAAAATTTTCAGGCAGGTTCAGTGTACTGCACCTGCACATAATGTAAGCTACAAATATGTAAACACAGAGTCTGGTTGTCTGCAAACAGAATATGTATACACATCCTACTATATCAACTGAACAAAATACACAATGGCTATTCTCTGGTTTGTTGCTCAGGGCAATGCCTTGACCAATCAGAATAAACTTACTTGGATTAAATTTAAATAAAGCTTTGCAGTTAACCGTCAGTCTTCCCCTCACTTGTGCATTCTCCGTGACAGTGACTCTACCAGTCAGAGTCTTTTTGCCACCAATCAGAATTGTCTTCTCATACAGTATAAAATTTTGGTCCCTGTTCCAAGTGATATTTTTGACAATAACCTGATGAGTGCAAAATGGAAAGTTTTGACAAAATATATACTTTTTTTCTCGATACTCAGGATATAAATCAGTTAAGTGAGTGGGCAAAGATCTGTCAAATGGCATATTACATGGGAAAATGTGAAATTGTTCATTTTGGGAGAAAGAATAGATAAAGAAGCATCTGAATTGCAGTGCGCTGAATTACAGAGGAACTTGCGTCTTCATGCATATATCACAGAAGATCAATATGCAAGCAACTAGGGACACTAATAGAATGTTGGTATAGCGAGAGCAATTAAATACAGAAGGAAGGAGGTTATGCTTCTACAGGGCATTGCTAAGACCACATCTGAAGTTCTTTCTACTGTATTGGTTACTGTATTTAAAGAAGGATGTAAATGCATTGGAAGCACTGCAGAAATGGTATGCTGAACTGATACGTCGAATGGGCTGGTTGTCATTTTTTTCAATATTGGATGGGCTAGGCTTACATCCACCGGAATTTAGAGGAAGAAGCAAGTTGATTGAAACATAAAAGATTATATGGGTCTTGATGGGGTGGGGATGTCAAAAGGATTCCCATGTGCAATGAGGGCTCACTGTTTAAAAATAAGTTTCATCTGTTTATGGCAGATAAGGAGAATCTTTTTTCCTCATGACTCTTTGGAACTGTTATTCTTGGAACCCGTGGAAGTAGGTTTTTTTGAATAATTTTAAGGCAAATTTGGACAGAGTCTTGATGAGCAAGGGGGTGAAAGATTCTAGGATGTAGTCAGAATTATGGAGTAATCATATCTTATTGAACAACAGAACAGGCTCAGATAGTTGAGCTGCCTGGTGTTGAGCCACAAATGTTGATCTAAACTGCAATGCCTTCTTTCTACAAATGAATTTTTAAAAAAAATTATCAAGCAATTAATAGTTTAAACTTTGTATGCTCATTTCACAAGTCGAATCTAGTTCCTGACATTTAAACTTGTGTCAGAGCTACAAGTAAACAAAAATGAATTATTGTACCACTGAGTTACACTGACTCAAAGCAGTTATTTTCTTACTGGGCATTTTCCACTCTAATTTTAATTTTTGTGCTCATTGTGAGGCCATTGGATCATATCTTTACTATGCTGTTGAAGAAGAAATGTTACTGGATGCTGCTAAGTTCCCTGTTTGTGTGCATTAGATAACGATGCCAGTTTGGGTGTCAACACTGAAACCGCCTAATCCAGTTTCAGAAAAAAAGGACATCACTACCTTAGTCAAATATTTCTACTTGGTTATTTTCTAAAGAAACATAATTCTCAGAAGTGGTAGAAAATGGACATGTCTGGCCATGGTCAGAAAACCACTGATCAGAAAATTTCAGGTAACATTTTCTGTAACAGAAAGTAACAGTCACTGTTAGTTAAGTAAAACGCAAAGGTTATTTAGTTCGTTTGGCATATATTAGTTATTGAGTGCTTGTAAATTTCAAAACAGTAGAATCATTTACTCTATTTTTGGGAGTACCCAATATGACAGTAAATGAGTGATAATCTAATTGATAATTATGATTTCTGGTAGGATAAACTAATTTCACGGTTCTGAGAATCCACAAGAGATACTAGAGGTGGTTCATTTGGTTTTAATGGGTAACATGTCTCATTCTAAAAGGTTTGTTTGCAATGTTATGTATTGAAGTCCAACAATTATATTGAAAATAATAATTTACTTCACCAGACTCTTGTAATACAAGCTAGTTATATCTGACATAAAATAGAAAATTCAGTTCTTTTAGTAATATTTCTATGCGTTGCCAAATATGGAGTAGGAATCAACACAATTAGCACTATTTTAGTATAGCATATTTTGTGTAATATACATATTACTTAAATTTAATAATGTAAAATTAGTATAGCTGCAATTTTGTTTCTCAAGTGTAGAAAACTTACTTAAATGCAATTATTTAAATAAGCCTTGATCCTTCCACAATTGGAAATGGTAAATACTTCAGGGGAGATCTTAACTCTACTGGTGAGTGGAAAAGGAACGATAGTGTAACTAAATGATGAATGTCCGTTCATGACCATTCCCCATCTAATTGCCACCGGTTTTGATAAGAACTGTACCACAATGATAGTTAACCTGCTGAGAAGCCAAAGACACTCTGAAGGTGAGTGGAAATCTTTTCTGAACGGAATTCTTATTTTGGTGCATCTTCATGCTTCACAAAGAATGCCTGGATTTTTGCTATGCAGAATTCTTTCTCAGCCACGACAAACTTGCAACATCCCATCCTCCACCACAATGCCAAACCCTGTTGCGAGCATCAACCTTATTGCAATCGATGACAGCAAGCAATCTCAATATTTCCCGACATGCATTTTCCAATCGTTGCTCCCTATCTGGGATATTTCATCCAACTGTACAAAGCTGCAAAAATCTGTCTGCTGTTCCAATTCTGGCCTGTTGCCTACTCCATTTTCAATATTCCACAATGGACATATGTGCATTCAGCTCCCTGGAAACCAAGCTGCAAAATACCTCACTTAAGTCTTTCTACCTCCACTCCTTTTAAGATTCTCTTTAAAACCTACTCCTTTGATGGATATTTCCTTATGTGGCTTGGTGTTATAATTTGTTACATAATGTTCCTATGAAGCTGGCTGGAATGTTTAATTACATTAAAGGTGTTCTGTAAATTTTAGATAACAAGGTGTAGAGCTGGATTAACACAGCAGGCCAAGCAGCATCTTAGGAGCAGGAAAGCTGACGTTTCGGGCCTGGACCCTTCATCAGAAAAGGTCCAGGCCCGAAACTTCAGCTTTCCTGCACCTAAGATGCTGCTTGGCCTGCTGTGCTCATCCAGGTCTACACCTTGTTATCTCGGATTCTCCAGCATCTGTAGTTCATACTATCTCTGCAAATTTTAGGTTTTGTTGTTGAGTGTGGAACAGTCATGCACACAAAATACAAAATAATTGATTCTGCATATCTTGAATGTAACCACAGTTTTACATTACAGATTGTTGATATGCCTTTTGCAGTCACTGTGTTTGAAAGATAAATGCTTGGAGCAAAAAAAATTGAGAAATAGGAGGAAAATGGAGTTGCTTTCATAGGGTTGTTGTTTAGTTCAAAGAGTTAGCAATGGATTGAATAGTCACCTGTGATGTACAATTTTTCTGAAAAAAAGCATCACCAACCCATCACAGGTGATATCTCAACTGCTCCACTCCACTCCCAACATTTACACCTTTGTTTACAATTATCTTGCTGACAGCAAGTGACTTTTAAATTTTCTGAGAATTTTATTAGCATAGATCAGTGTAAAAACTGATGTAAAATCAGCAGAAATCAAAAATATATTCATGGCAGGGAAAGGTCTGGAAAGTTTGCATGTTCCTCTGTTACGTCCTGCCTCCCTTATCCAATTTTAGAAATTAAAAGTCTGAAGCTGTTGTACCAGCATAGATGCATTGCATAAGGCACACAGCATGTAGAACTTTTCTATTATCAGTATAGAATCAAAGAAATTTACAGCATAGAAGGGGCATTGAGGTCCATCATGCTCTTGGAGAGGGCTTTCCAATTTAGGCCCAACGCCAGTTTTTATTTCCATGATGCTGCAAATGAGTCCTCCTGATGTACCTGTAAAATTAGTTTCCCAAGTTCTTTTGAAATGCAATTGCACCATCTTTTCAGGCAGTCTGATCTAGACCATAACAACCCTCTGGATGGAAAGATTTCTTCTCATTTCCCCCCTGGTTCTTTTTACCAATTATTTTAGCTCTATGACTTTTGATAACCTACCACTCGTCAGAGAAAATGGCTTTTTCTGCACTTGCTGTATCAGAGCTCTCATACATTTGAGTGTTGATATTAAATCTCCCTTTGCTGTTCTCTGCTGTAAGGGGAACAGTCTCAGTCTGTCCTGTCTCATCATATAATTGAAGTCCCTCATCCGTGGTATCATTTTAGTAAATCTCCTCTGCATCTTCTGCAAGATCTTGACATATTTCCTGCAGTGTGGGCAGCACGGTGGCTCAGTGGTTAGCACTGCAGCCTCACAGCGCCAGGGGCCTGGGTTCGATTCCAGTCTTGGGTACCTGTCTGTGCGGAGTTTGCACATTCTCCCTGTGTCTGCGTGGGTTTCCTCTGGGTACTCTGGTTTCCTTCCACAGTCCAAAGTTGTGCAGGCTAGGTGGATTAGCCATGCTAAATTGCCTGTAGTGTTCAGGGGTGTGTGGGTCATGGGGGATGGGTCTGGGTGGGATGCTCCAAGGGGCAGTGTGGACTTGTTGGGCCGAAGGGCCTGTTTCCACACTGTACGTAATCTCATCTAATCTACTCAAGAACAGCACACTGTATTCCAATATAACAGAGTCTGTGTCATTAAAATTATTCATCCGTTCATAGGTTGAAAATGCTGTGCAACTCTCAATGAAGAGCAGTGTTTTAAAAAGTGTTATAGAACACTAGAAATATTCATTTACATTGAAAAATAATGAGAAACCAACTCAAAAACAAACCAAACAAAAACCGAAAGAACTGTGGATGCTGTAAATCAGAAACAGAAATTGCTGGAAAAGCACAGCAGATCTGGCAGCATCTGTGGGGAGAAATGAGAACTAACATTTTGGGTGAAGTGATCCTTCCTCAGAACTGATGGTAGGTAGGAAAATGTCTGTTTATATGCAGCAGATAGGGTGGGGGAGGGGGTATGGAGTAAACAGTTGGTGGGGATAGAGCCCAAAGGGAAAGAAGAACAGTTGGACATACAAAGGAGTGGAAAACAGCTGGTCAGGAGTGTGAATAGCTATTAATGGGGACTGCTAGTGACTGTTGCACACAATCCATTCTTAGCCTTAACAGTCCCCATAAATAGTTATTCACCCTCCTAGCTAGATCGCTATCCACTTCTTTGTCTGTCCAATTGTTCTTCTTTCTCTTTGGGCTCTATCCCCACCTATCAATGACTCCTTACCCCTCCCGCCACCCTATCTTCTGTATTTAAACCGATATTTTCCTAGCTATCATCAGCTCTAAGGGAGGGTCATTCAACTGGAAATGTTAACTCTGATATCTCCCCACAAATGCTGCCAGACCTGCTGAGCTTTTCCAGCAGTATCTGTTTCTGTCTCAGAAAACAAGCCATGTGAGCCAACTATTCCATATTTGTGCTTCTTATCCCTCCATGTGATGAGAAATAGTTCCTGTTACCCTTCTACTGGCTTCAGGTAATTCTGTACCTAAAATTGCAGCATAGATTTACATTTATAAAAGTGTAAATGCAACATAAATACGTTCTGACCAATTTCAGTGAGATGGGGGTTGGGGGAACGGGGAGGGAGGCAGGTACTGGGACAATGTTAATGATCCAAATGCTTTTCCAACAGAACAACTTGGGGTTGATGCAAGGACCATGGAAATTCTCACACAACCATTTTTTGGCGTACGTTTATGCAAAGTGCTTAATGGCTGCATTAAGCTAAAGTGGAAGCACCACAGTAGAGGTCACATGATCTCTTGCTTCTTTCGCAAAACACTCTAAATCTTTGCTCTCTGGTTCTTAATCCCTTTTCGAGTGAAAACTTTGACTTACGTACATTACTAAAAAAATTATCATATGACCTACTTAGTTGACTGTGGCTATTTTGAATGGCACCTTTTCTTGTGTCAGCTGGTGAGCTTTCTGTGGCATTCATACTTGATTCTGATTGGGATCAGTAATGGCTTCTAGCATTGCATTTCAACATTGATAGACAAGCAAGTCATCCACAATAGCTTCCACTTTGTGAAGAATGCTGACTATCTTGTTATCTGTATTTGGGAACAATGAAAATGCCAAATGGCCATTGGAACCACCTGCTTCACTTGAATGGCATTCAGATTATAGTTAGAAAACTTCTGCTTTCACTCAGCTTTACTTGCCAGTGACCATCCTTTGCATGAAGGGTACGAAAGAGCTTTGTGGGAAGAGTGAAACTGATGCCCCTGCCTTTGTGGGCATATTTTTCTAAATTCAGTGGTGAATGCTAACACGTCACCAGACTGTGACATCTGGGTATATATTTTTGAGATCTCATATTCAGGTCCTAGCCACTTGTCTTTGTCGATGAATTGAATGGAGTGTGATATGAAATGTTATAATGAAAAAAGTTCAAGCACTTCTGGAAAACAGAATTCCATGAATGAATTGAAGTATTAGCAAATCTAATTTGTACCAAAATTATGTGCAAAGTGTAAATATAAGATCAAGTGTCAATATGGGGCTTTGTAAAGATTAGGGTAAATTATTACATTTGGTGAGTTAGCATGAAATAATTTCTTTCTTCTTGACTTTCAACTCTACAAAGGTAAGACAGTGTATGAAGAAAACAGAAAATATTAAACCAGAAGTCGTGTGAGGATGAAAATTTACCTTACACGAACAGTTTGTTGTTTTCCACCAGGAGTTCTTCCATATTGTTTGCGGGATCGTGAACAACTGAGGAAAAGGAAGCTGGAAAATCAAGAGAAGAAAACCTCACAGTGAGTTCTAAATATGGCATGATTGTAATAATTGTGAAGTGTAAAGAAAGGTGATTACAGCCATCCCATCTTAAAGGCATGAATGTGTACACGCTCTGGCTGGAAGTGCTCAATGTAAAGTGAAACTTGTGTGTGAACTCACAATTTAAAACCAATCCCAACTTGGCACTGGTTGGATTTACAGATGAATATTGTGTGGTAGAAACTGAAATTAAGGTGGTCTCATAGTTGCTAGTATTGCTCAATCCACTGACCTCAGTAAAGTGAAGACGTATGTCTTTCTCTCTTGAACTGATTCAAGCAAGTGCCCTTCCAATAAAAAGAATAAGGCAAAATAACAGGAGGTTTTCACAGGCTTGTATTTATTATTTATCTTTGGAGGTGGTGGTGAGCTGCCTCAATAGTTGCTAGGGCCATTTCAAAGGACACATAAGAGTCAACTATATTGCTGTGGGTCTGCAGTCAAAAATCAGCAAGACGAGGGAAAAACAGCAGATTTACTTTCCTAAAAGACAGTAGGGTTTTATGACAATCTTGGCCATACATTTATATAAGTGTAAATCACTGCTCAACACATCTATAATCCAAAATCCATAAAATTATAAAAAAATGCACAGCCCTGAAAGAAGTCATTTAGTCCATTCAGCCAATGCTAGTACTTATGCTCCACTTGACCCCTTTCTCATCTTTCCTTATCTAGCTGTCAACATAAACTGTTATTCCCTTGTCCCTCAAGTTTTTGTCCATATTCCTCACACTGTTCATTTTAACCAGTCCTTGTGGTAACCAATTCAACATTCTCACCACTGTCTGGCCCAAGAATTTTCTCCTGGGTTCGGTTTGATTCTTTTCCGAGTAGTGGAAACAATCTTATGTTTACTTCATCAAAACATTTCATAATTTTAAAACCCCAGTTATTTTGCCAAATTCAAGGTGAGTTTCAGCCTTCTTGTCTATTCCTGCTAGGCATAACCTCAGTTCTAACATCTTTGTCAATGTTTTTTGTTTCTTCCCTATAGTTTGATTGTATGGCAACCACATCGCACATCATGCTCCAGCTGTTGACCAACCGTCTTTTTTTAAAATTTGTTGGATGTAAGCATTTTTAGCAAGGCCGACATTTATTGCTTAGCAGTGTGTTATAGCAATGCTACCTCCAGGTTGTTCAGGGCACCTACTGTTGCACAAACTCCACCTGGCAGTATAGGTCGCTGCCAAGCATCAGACACTGCTGCCTTCTTACAGGGAGGGTGGTCTATTGAGCCAGTCTTTGGGCATTCAGTGAAGCTCAGTTAAAATCCTTGGTGTTGTTGGCAATCCCCCAATTCCAAATGTAGCCTGGAGCTGCTATCTCTCCTTCATTCCACTATGAGGAGCTGCCTGGCTACACTGCTGGCACTACTCCAGGGTCTTTTCCCCTGTCCCAGCCTCTGCCAATAGGCAGAAATTGGACCACAGCAGGGCCATCTATGCATGTACAGATGGCGATGTTATTCCACACAGTGCATGGAGCTGTTGACCACATATGCATGGATTCGTTCTGACTTAAGGCAGTCTGTCACCAGCAACTGATGTCACTCGGCCTGTTTGTGCAGGTAGCCATTTTGACAGTAACCTGTGTGTTTGGGCCAATTTGTCCGTTATTGCCCAGCCATTTTTTTTCCTTGCAGGTAATTTGGAGCCATTTGTTAAACCATGGTAGTCCCTGTAGTACATATGCAACCGCAGAGCTTTAGGGAGAGAATTCTAGGATGGAAGGCATGGGGATATAGAATGGTGTAGAGCTTGCAGGTGGCGTGTTTTTTTTTATTTATTCACGGGATACTGGTGTCATTTTATTGCCTATCCCTAATTGTCCAAAAGACAGTTAAGAGTTGACCACATTGCTTTGGGTCTGGAGTCACATGTAGACCAGACCAGGTAAAGATAGCAGCTTCTTTCCCTGAAGGACATTTGTGAGTCAGATGGGTTTTTCGAACAATTGACAATGATTTCAGGGTCATCATTAGACTGTTAATTCCAGGCATCTGCTGTCCTTCTGCTCCCATGGTGGTGGAGACTAATCGTTTGGAAAGTTTGTCGAAAGAATCTCATGAGTTGTTGCAGTTATTCTATATAATGGTATTGCTGTCATTGGTGTGCCAATGACAGAGGATCTAGATGTTTTATTAAGCGATCAATGGGGTTTCTGATCAAGTGAACTACTTATTCTGGGACGGTGCTGATTTCTTGATTACTGATGGAGCTGGACCCTTCAAGGCAAATGGTGAATATTACATTAGATTTTAAATGGTGGATGGCTTTGGGGAGTTGTGAGATGAGTTATCACTGCAGAATTCTCAGCCTCAGAGATGTTCTGGTAGCTACAGTATTTAAATGCATGAGTTAAGTTTCTGCTCAAAGAGAGCCTCCAGGCTGTTTTTGATGAGGAAATCAGTGATGGTAATGCCATGGAATGCCAGGAGATCGTAGTTTTATTTTATCTCGTTGGAGATGGTTATTGGCAAGCACTTGTGTGGCTTGAATATTATTTACCACTTATCAGCCCAACACTGAAAATTGTCTGCGTCTCGCTTCATTTAGTCACGGATCGCTTTATTGTCTGAGAAATTACATACGGAACTGAACATCATGCAATCATTCGTAAATGTGACCATTTCTGGCCTTGTGCTGAAGGTAGGATTGTTGATGAAGCAACTAAAGATATTTATGTCAAGGATACTACTCCTTCAATGATATTCTGAGGTTGAGGTGATTGGCCTCCAACAAATACTGTCATCTTTCTTTCTGCTTGATGCAACTACCTAGTGGATGGATTTCCCTCCAATTCCCATTGACTTACAGTTTTCTTAGTCTTCCTAGTGCTACACTCTCAGTAAAATTGTGCCTTGGTGTCAAGGTTGTCACTGTTACCTCACCTCTGACATTTAGGTCTTTTGTTTACATTTAGGCGTACTGCAACGAGTCTGGAACTGAGTGGCCCTGACAGAACTCAAACTGAGCTTTCAGCTGGTTACTACTATGTAAATGCATGAGTGAATAAGAATAATTTATATGCTATTCTGAGTGATTAGTTATATAGTCAGTTCAAAAACATTACACAATCAAATGTAGCGTACGGACCAGAGATATATTTCCGAATAAATATGTATTTTATTGTGTTTTCATTTTCTTACTGTGCCTTGATTATTCCCAATTATGAACTCCACTTATGAGTGTAATTGACTCACAGGTTTAAGATCACCAATCAGTTAGCACTAATTATCATCTGTTGTGAATCCTTTAACTGGTGTTTTTTCACCTGGGAGAGATAATGGGAACTGCAGATGCTGGAGAATCTATGATAACAAAGTATAGAGCTAGATGAACACAGCAGGCCAAGCAGCATCTTAGGAGCACAAAAGCTGACGTTTCGGGCCTCGACCCTTCATCACCTTTTCTGATGAAGAGTCTAGGCCTGAAACGTCAGCTTTCCTGCTCCTCTGATGCTGCTTGGCCTGCTGTATTCTTCCAGCTCCACACTTTGTTATCTCGGATTCTCCAGCATCTGCAGCTCCCATTATCTCTGATACAATTTTAACCTCACTGTGAAGCCTCTTCCAGGGATGCCTAATCTAAAGAAGTTACCCTCCTCCCTCCAGACAAACGTCTTCTTTCACCTGGGATATTTTTTAAAGCAAAAACTAGAAAGAAGGACTCCAACCGGCTTGTTCATTAACTAATTAACTTAATGGCAGACCAAGGCCTTTTAATCTTGTATAGTAAAATTACCCAGGCTAACATGAAATTATTCAGCAGGTCTGGCAGAATCTGTGGATAGAGAAAGAGTTAAAATTTAAGATCAATGATAATTTGACAGATTGGTTTGTACTCGCTGACATTTTTAACTCTTTTCCTCTGCCCCCAAATGCTGCTTGACCTGCTGAGCATTTCCATCATTTTCTGATTTTGTTTCAATTTTTCACTGTGCAGTATTTTTACTTCACATCAAGTTACTCTGTTGCATTGTTGGAGTACAGCACGTCTGGCAGCATCTGGTAAGAAAGCAGAGTTAATGTTTTGAGTCCAGTGACTCTTCATTATCACTCTAGTAATTTCTATTTTTGTTACAGATTTCCAGCATCTGTCAGTTCTTTCAAAAGGCAAGTCAGGCAGGACTTATACACTTAATGGTAAGGTCCTAGGGAGTGTTGCTGAACAAAGAGACCTTGGAGGGCAGGTTCATAGTTCCTTGAAAGTAGCGTTACAGTTAGACAGTATAGTGAAGAAGGTATTTTGTATGCTTGCCTTTATTGGTCTGTGCATTGAGTACAGGACATTGGTTAGGCCACTTTTGGAACACTGCTTTCAATTCTGGCCTCCCTGCTATAGGAAGGGTGTCTTGAATCTTGAAAGGTTCAGAAAAGATTTACAAGAATGTTACCGGGGTTGGAAGGTTTGAGCTTAAGGGGGTGGAATGAATAGGCTGGGGCTATTTTCCTTAGCGTGTTGGAGGCTGAGGGGTGACCGTATCGAGGTTTATAAAATCATGAGGAACACTGACAGGGTGAATAGGCAGGGTCTTTCCCCCAGGATCTGATCGTGCTTGTATTTCACGTCTACCTGAACTGAATTCCTACCTTTATTTCTCTCAAGATCTTTACCAATTGTTATCAACAAGTCTTTTCTTAAGACTTTATTTAAATTGTCTAAGCATGAAATATTTGCCAAATGATTAAAGCTGCCCTTTTGTAATTGCTATCATTAATTCACAGAGAGGAGTCAAAAGGAAAAAGAAAAAGAAAGACAAAGGCTAAGGGACCAAGCAACAAGCACACAAAAAAGCCAGTTGCTGAATCAAGTCCCAGCCCAAAACCAGAGTCTGCAGAAGAACACAAAGTGGAGATCAAAGACCAAACAGTTCATCCTGATCCTGAAAGTGAAAGGCCTGCACCTCCGGAAGAAAGTGCAAATCCTTTTATAACTGAGGAAATACCCATTCCTGCAACAGGTATTCCAACATGCCGAGATTATGAGGGCTCAGCTCAGGTGCAAGGATTCAGTGTTTTTTTTTATTTCAGGGTCTGAAAAAAAACCACATTTCAACATAATTAATCCAGTAGAAAGCCAGTCATTGCACTTCAAGGGTAAACCATTTTGCAAAATGTGTACTTTTAGTGTTCTTAATTTTTGGAATTCTGTACCCCACAATACTGTTGTTGTTCAGTTGTCAGTGTTGTCAAGAATAGAGATCAATGGATTTGAATACAGAGGAAACTGAAGGACAGTAGAATAGTGAGGGGAGATGGAATTGAGGTAGAAGATCATCCTGACTTTATTGAAAGGTGGAGCAGTTTGCTTTCTTATGCACTTACACGTCCTTAAGATCACATAGCCAGATATTTCATAGGAAATAATGTAATGGCTTTGAATGTTTTATTATTCTGTCTTAGAATAATCCACAAAAATCATTTGAACTTCCTATGAAACTTTTAAATTTATTTATTATTGCACTGTTGCTTGACAATTAGGTTAAAATATCGTGTCTATTACCATATCTCCTAGATGTTCCTGGAGAAGCAGAGCCAGTTGATGTCGAAACACCAGTGACCCAACAATTTCAAATTGAACACGAGCCTGAAGAAAATGCATCATTAGAAGAAACAATAGTTCTGACCTTGTAAAAAAATGCATTGGAATGCCATAGAATTAATTTAGATTTTCTCTGCCAGTTGTTATTACACAGGAAATTTTTTCCAAATTGAACTTCATCTGCCATTTTCAGCCCTTTTACCCATTTGATCAAGATCTCTTTGTAACCTTAGAAAACATTCTTCACTGTGTGCTATGCCACCAATTTTGGTGTCATCTGCAAACTTACTAACCATGCGTTCTATATTTTCATTCAAATCATTTAATTAAATGACAAACAAAAGAGGATACAGACCAATCCCAGTGGAACACCACTAGTCACAGGCCTCCAGTCCAAAAAGCAACCCTCCACCACCACTCTCTATCTCCTGCAGTTAAGCCAATTATGCATCCAACTGGGAAGCTCATCCTGAATCCAATGTCCTAACTTTAGTCCAAGTAAACAATGTCTACTGCTCTGCCCTCATCAATCTTTTTGGTAACTTCCTCAAAAACTCAATCAAGTTTATGAAGTATGATTGCTTTCACACAAAACCAATTTGACTATCCCTAATCAAATTTTGCTTCTCTAAATGCCCATAAATCCTGTCTTTTATAATCACCTCTAACAATTTACCCGCAACTAAAGTCATACTCACAGGTCTATTGTTCTTCAATTTCTCCTTACAATCTTTCTTAAGCAAAGGTACAACATTAGCCACTCTCCAGTCATCAGGTACCTCACCCATGGTTATAGACTATGCAAATATTCCTACAAAGGGTCTTGCAATTTCCTCCCTGACCTTCCATAATGTTCTGGGATACTTTAGATCAGGTTCTGGAAATTTATCCACCTTTGTATTCTCTGTGACCTCCTCAACTTTCTCTTCTATAATGTGAACTGTCTTTAAAACATCAAAATTTATTTCTGTGTTCTTTAGTCTCCATTTCTTTCTCCACAGTAAAAACTAACACAAAATATTCATTTAGTATCTCTCATCTCCACAGAACACAAAGCCAACCTCCTTGATCTTTAAGGGGCACTATCCTCACTCTAGTTACCCTCCTGCTCTTAAAGTATTTGTAGAATCTCTTTGGATTATCCTTACCCTTATCTGCCACATTACCTCTTTGCCTTTCTGAGTTCTTTCTTAAAAATGCCCCTACACTCTTTATATTGATTAAGACATTGAATTAAACCATGTTGTCTACATTTAAAATAAGACCCTCTTTTATTCTTGACCCAAACTTCAATATCTTTATTCACCCATTGTTCCTTAATCTTACCAGCCTTACTCTTCACTCTAATGCCTCTGAACACTTGTCATCACACTCTTGAAAGCCTTTCACTTGTTAGACATCCTGTTATCTTGGCGAATTGTGGGACTGGAAGAGATTACAGAGATAGGGATGGGCAAGAAGATGCAGTTCAGAATTTGAGAATGGAAGGACTGCTTCGCACAAAACCAACGTAGGTCAGTGAGCAGAGATGATAGGCAAACAGGATGTTGGATGAATTTAAGAGAGTTTGTTAAAACATCTGAGGTACCCCTCCAAGTACAAAACTAGAAAGGTAACAGAATTCTTAAGAGTTATTGCTTGTCAGAAGATATATAACTGAAGTGTAATAATTTAGTTAGAAACTGGATGTCCTTCCACAGTAGGAAGCACCAGGATTGTTAATATGTGCTTAATCAGACAGCTGAGAAAGTCTCTATTAATCTTCTAGAATTTATAAGGCATTCCAGATCAAAGAAACTCAGTTTCAGCAAATAATTTGCAGTCTTGATGTGATTTTAAGATAATGTACTCATTTTTGTACTATCTGCAATGAAAATAAAATAACTTCGAAAAGATGTGTTACAGTTCAAAACAATTTTTAAAAATGATTTACTCTCCTGAATTCAAAGATTAAAGATTGTTAAAAGATTATCTCACAGCAGAACTTCACAACTTAGTCTTCTCTTAATCAGCTTTGCACAACAAGGTACCTGCTTCTGCAATTTGGAACATATGGGCAGATATTTATATTAGTGATAGAGCTGTAGGATATCTCAGTTGTAAGTGAAAGCTTTATACTGAAATCACTAGATAATCTGCATTGTACGTTAGCTGCAAAAATGACCATAACTTGTGTCCTGAAGAAGAGTCACTAGACCCAAAACATTAACTCTGTTTTCTCTCCACAGATGCTGTCAGGCCTGCTGAGTTTTTTCAGAAATTTCTGGTTTTGCTTATAACTATTATGCACTTTTACCCACATGAAATAGTATAAAAATAGAATCAAATGTTACTAGAGTTCTCACCTCTGATATCTTATGAGATAAAAAATGCAAAGAACTACAAGTAATTGACAAATGCCTTAACTATGTTTGCTTTTACATTGATCATTCTAATGTTTATATTTTACCTATGAATGCAATTAGCATAATTGGTGAGTCTGTGCAGCCATGATGGACCGAA
Source organism: Stegostoma tigrinum (assembly GCF_030684315.1). Classification (NCBI taxonomy): domain Eukaryota; kingdom Metazoa; phylum Chordata; class Chondrichthyes; order Orectolobiformes; family Stegostomatidae; genus Stegostoma; species Stegostoma tigrinum. The sequence goes on along the minus strand of NC_081356.1, from coordinate 26,952,087 downwards.
TCATCTCCTTTTTCCCCATAACATTTCTGTAATTCTAGGTGGACAATGTAAAGAAATTGAAATAAAAATTGGAAAATGCTGAGCAGGCCAGTAGCATCTGTGGTGGAAATAACAGAAGTAATGTTTCAGGAAGATATGATAGGTTTTAAATAATTCAGAGACTGTGAAGGAAAGCAAGTTAAAATGGGAAAATGTTAAAATGTGATAGGGTGGGATCAGAAATAATTAATTAACCAACAGGATGATAATACAAGGCAAACCAGACTGGAAATGGGACAAATCAGAAAAGAAACAAAAGATGGATTGGAACAAGGAATAAATGGCAGTAGCAAGACCATTACCAACAGCTGCAGTTCAAAAGAAAAATAAAAGTGAACTTGCAATTTATGACTTGAAATTGTTGATCTCAAATTTAAGTCGAAAATGTTGTAAAGTGTCTTATTAAGAGATGTACTGTTCCTTGAACTTGCATTGAGGTGCACTGGAAACGAGCAGGATGCCAGGTACAGAGAGGTCAGAGTGGAAGGGGAGAGGTGAATTAAAATGAGAATCATCAGGAAGCTCAGGGTGAGCTTGCAGTCTGAATAGAGGTGATCAGGAAGGCAATCATGAAAAATGCATTTGGTATCCCCAGTTAATAACAGACCAAATTATCAGCAGCAAATACAGTAACACTGAACTAAAAGATGAAGAACAGTTTGTACCTGTTGCTGTTGCTAATTTGGGGCATTTAAGCAAGCTTGGCATTTCAATTGGACAAATATTTTCAGTTATATCATGCTTTCCAAATAAATAAATTATAATTATAATTTGTTTGGAAAGCATCATATAACGCTCAAATTATACTTAATTTATTCACTAAAACATAGCCACTTCATTATTTTAATGACGTATTCTCATGTCTCAAACATGAATTGCCATGACAGATGAGGAAAAAGTGCAGATTTAAACCTCAGTGTGCTGAGTTGATTGCTTTCACTGATGTGGGAGAAAGAGCACAGTGATACCCTCAATGCTCGTAGATTAGAGATGGGAAATTGTTAATGGTTCACTGAGAACTGCTTGAAACACACATATACATATATGGACATCAGGAGAGGGATATAACCTTGATTGTGATGTTCTTTATCGTTTAGGAAAATACATGAAAATACTCAAATAACTGTCGACTTACCCCCTTTCTCATCCCTCCACATTGCTATAATATCCTGATCCTTCAGCTTTGACCTCTTCAGATGGGGAAAACTTTTGATCACTTGATTGCCCAGTCAGCTTTACCTTAATTCTGTACGAATAAAATCTTCATGGAACGACTGCTGTAATTTCAAATCAAACATCTCTTATCTTGCACCAATTCCAAACTCAGGTGATTGCCTGTGTGGAGTTTGCATGTTCTCCCCGTGTCTGTGTGGGTTCCTCTGGGTGCTCTGGTTTCCTCTCACGGTCCAAAGATGTGCAGGTTAAGTGGATTGGCTATGTTAAATTGCCCATTGTGTCTAGGGTAGGAAATGCAGGGATAGGGTAGGGGTGGGATGCTCTTTGGAGGGTTGTTTTGGACTCAATGGGCCGAATGGCCTGCTTCTACAATGTAGGGATTCTGTGAAGTTCACTGGATCTTTATATTTGGATTACGACTGTGATTTGACCTTAAATCCAACTTAATAATGCTTATTGACTGGATTTTCTGTGTTGGTTCCTCCTAAATACCCGTCATTCTGCACAACTAAAGAAGCATTGTGCCATGTTATAGATTATGAAACTAAACAAATGTAAATGTAGATAACCAATTGCATTGTTATTATACAAGAAGATGAAAATAGCTTTATAAATACAACTTTTTTTCCTAATGCACGTTATTTTAGGAACCAGTGACTAAATATCATTCTGATTTGAATATTTCCCCTAATGAACATGTCAGGAGCTATAAACAAGGTTTGTGTAGGGTTCCTATGGGAAACAGCTCGGAGAAGTAGGGCTGAATGGCCTGCTTCTATGCTGTTTATTTTGTGCAATGAATTTATAAAAGTCCAAGCCAGTGCTTTGATTACCTGTCTAGAAGTGAACAGGTTAATCCAATTTTTGAATAGCAGGTCCAAATAAATCTCAAATGGCAAAGGGTCACAGAAATTAATTCATTCAAAATAGCAGATTACTTTCTCCACCTAATTGTGTATCCTTACCCAGGACTTGTAACTTCTTTTGTCACATTATTAGAAGGAAACATTTGCTAACACACTTCATTTTACAATCCCACTTCAACAAACAATCAGGCAAATAAGGCATTGACAATAAAATTAATTCTGACTGCATATTGCCTGAACATATGTAAACCCTGGGACCACAGGACATTCAGTACCTCAAATTGACTTCTCCAGTTATTAGATCATGTCTAGTCTGCATTTAAATCCATTTATCCATCTTGTTTCTGTTACCCTTAATACCTTACCAAACAAAAACCCCTGATTTTGAAATTTTCCATCAATTCCCCACCATCAACAGCCTTTGAAAAGTGGGAGTTCCGGATTTCCACTATCGTCTATATGAAGCAGTGCATCTCCTGGCTCTAATTTTAAGGATATATGTCCTTGTTCTGGGATCCTGCTCTATTCCACCACAGGAAATGGATTCATCTTCATTTACCTGAGCAAATCCTCTTTAATTATCTGAAACACCTCAATTATGTATAGATGGATTTACAAATGCTCATATTCACTTAGTATAATTACTGTGCATTGAGGAAGGGGAGCAGCAGGTGTGCAAGATATTAATTGGATTTCAAAAAAGGGCTGTTATTAGCTGCCATATGGCAGCTTGTTATTATCACATATTGAACACCGCAGAATGCTGTCCTGTTACCAGAGCAACGACCATACTGTGGATACTTGGGATAATCTTTATCAGTATTTCAGGAGGAGTATCCAATGGCACTGCTAAATCTGACAGACCACATGCTGCATCTGCCTCATTATCTACGAACACCACTCAGTTGCACAGAAAATTCACAAGGTGCATCCAATGAATGTAGATTTTAGATCCTCAGGTGCTAAAAGTAGACATATTGAATGAAAATAGTTGTGGCCATGGCATATATAAAGCTCTCTGTAAAAATTATGAATAAATTTCAGTTTTGAAAGTTCTGTTAAATTTACGTTTATAATATGAATGGTTAATCTGTGTTTTCTTTATTGAGAGGCCAGGCTCAAGAAGCTGATCAAGTTACTTTTTTTCTTGAGAAGTAATAAAATTATACATACTTTAATATTATAAAATTACAGAATCTGAATATAAGAGGAGCAGGAAAGCTGACGTTTCGGGTCTGGACCCTTCTTCAGAAAATGAAGATGCTGATGCTGCCTGGCTTGCTATGTTCCTCCAGCTCCACACTGTGTCATCTTAGACTCCAGCATTGGCAGTTCTTACTATTCCTAAATATGATAGTTAGTAATATATGCAATGGGGAATTCAGGAAGAAAAACCTTTATGCAGAGAGTAGTTGGATAGTAGAAAATGTTTCCATAGGGGAGTGATTGAGGCAAGTAGTACAGATATATTTAATGAGAAGCTAGATAAACATATGAAACAGCGAATATGTTAAGCTGATAGAGTGAAATGAAATAGTGGGAAGGAGATTAAGTGCAGCATAAGCACCAGACCAAACCTCTTGGGTCATTTCCCATAGTTCTGTGCTGCACATTCACTGTAATTTTACGTGCTACTTAGTTTATAATTTGTGAAAAGAATTTCAAGATGTCAAACTACAGTTCTTTGACCAGGAATAATGGGATCCATCTGTAATGATTTCAAAATATTGATTATTTCAAGAAAGCATTCCAATTTGGAAAGTTTTTTTTGTTCTGCTTTGGTCCTTGGTTAAAGCTCCATTCTTAACTCCACGTACCTCCAGCACATGGACTGCAACAGTTCAAGGAAGGCAGCTCACCACCACATTCTCAAGGATACAATAAATGCTGGCCTTGGCAGTGACACTGACATACTATGAATGAATAAAACAAACACAGTAACTTTTAAAACTTTTAGGAAACTAAAATAGATTATAGAATTTGCCACCAACTAATTAATTTTGTAGTTTTTGACTAAGTATGTAATTAATATATATATGCATACAAATGAATAAAAATTAATCCAGCCACATTTTTGTTCAACTTTTTCAGAAAACAGAAATGTTTGACATGATTTTCAGTAGTGAAAGGTTTCTAATCTTTCCAAACTTCCTAACCCTGCTGCAGATGATAATATAGAAGCCATGTAAGTATTTTATGGTTTTATAACAAAACAAACTGTAAACATCACATTAGTATAGCAGAATTGGGAGGGCTATATACACCCATATTTATGGCATTTAATAACTTATTGATTTTAATATCTCCTTTCTGATTGTATTCTCACTAGTTAACATGTTTAAAATGTATAAGAAATGTCACACAAATATTTTTACACAAACTAAGACATTTTTGACAACATTGTTTGTCAAAAAAAGAACTCAGCTGGCACTCCAGTGTAGGACAGAGGGAGTGACACATTATTGGAGGAGCTGTCATTCAGATAAGGTGTTAAACCATAACCTTCGCTATCTCCAATGGAGAGCATTCATGGCTATTATTTTAAAGTAGCGCTGGGGAGCTCTCCCCTTTTTTCTGGCCGATGTTTAGCCATTAGTCAACAAAAATAAAATAGATTTTCTGATTGTTATAATATTGCGTATTTGGATGTTTATTGTGTGCAAACTGACTTGCTTATATCATGCATTACAACAGCGATTATCCTTCAAAAAGTATTTAATTGGTCGGAAAGCATCTTGAGTCATCTGGTAGTGGTGAAAATGACAAGACTTTATTGTGTTTCTTCCATTTTAATTTTTTTTCAAGCTTTTCCTTCTTCCTCTAATTTTCAGAAAGTACTAAATGATACAAAAGGTTTACAACTTTTCTGTATTATCTGTGTATTGATCCTGATCAATACTGCCAAATTTAAGTCACATTCATTGAGTTACTAGTGTCTATACTTCTTCAATATAGAGTTTCAGAATTCAGGTACTTACAAAAAGAAAAAAGCCACAAGATGTCAAATTTTTAAACAAATGGAAGTAAGTATATTGTGCAAAATTTGAATGACAAAACATTCTATTATATACAATTGATTCTCTAACAACAGGGATTAACATGACATAAATCTAGGTAACAGACAGAATGTGGTCAAACACCCCACAAGGCACACTAAGTAATAAATGCAGTCTAAGCAGACCACGTGAATTTCTCAGCAAACCTCCCCACACTACCCTACCCAGAAGTTAGTAACACAATGGATCATAAAATTTCGTTATAACTTCACAAAGCTTTCCAGAATTTGTATTCTTAATAAACCTGTTTAATAATGTTATTACACACTATTATTAGGTCTTGGAAATACTATCTAAGCAGACTCAGCAAGTTCCTGCAATGCCTTGTGTAGATGGTACACACTGATGCCACTATGGTAGAGGAAATGAATGCTGAAAATGCTAGAGGAGTGCCAATAAAATGGATTGCTTTGTCCTGGATGGTGTCAAAGTTCTTGAGCATCTTTGGAATTGCACTCATTCAGGCAAGTGGGGAGTGTTCCATCACACTCCTGACATGTGCCTTGCAGATGCTGGACATGTTTGAAGGGTCGAGGGATGAATTACTAGCTGCAGAAATCCCAGCCTCTGAACCTGCTCTTGTAGTCACAGTATTAATGGGGCAGATTTTCTAATAGCCAGACAGCTATTATTCCAGTGTAGATGGGAGTTGTGCATTGGGACTCCAGGTATCCTCATTGTAGCAATCTCTGAAGGAACTGCCTGGGAAATTCAATTTTTCTCTGAGCAATTCCTCCAAGCCTGGAACTCTCTGAAGGCATCTACCAAAATCAGACGCTTTGATCGATTGACTAATTGATTGATTTATTGTCATATGTATCTTGTTACAAAATACAACAAAAATGTGGTATAGCGTCACTGCTGTCTGCACTATCTTAAAACACATTGATTTCGGTGATTGCAAGACTGATGTATGAGGAGAGATTGACTAGGTTATAATTGTTTTCACTCGAGTTCAGTTGGATGAGAAGGGATCTTATAGAAACTTAGAAAATTCTAACAGCACTAGACAGGGTAAATGCAGGGAGGATGTTCCCAATAGTGGGTATGTCCAGAACTAGGGGTTACAGTCTGAAGATTTGGGGTAGACCAGTTATGATGGAGATGAGGAGACATTTCTTCACCCAAAGAGTGGTGAGCTTCTAGAATTCATCACCACTGGAAGTAGTTGATGCCAGCACATTGAATGTATTCACAAGGCTGCTAGATATAGCACCTGGAGCAAATGGGATCAAAAGTTATGGGGAGAAGCTAGGATTTGGCTATTGAGTTGGATGATCAGCCATGATTGTGATGAATGGCGGAGCAGGCTTGAAAGGTTGAATGGCCCCCTCCTGCTCCTAATTTCTATGCTTCTATGTAAAAATAAACTACCACATAGAATATAAAGGCAGAAAAATGAAGGAATAAAGAAAGTATCCAATTTTACAGTCCTTCTTATTAAGTGCTCCATCATGGGTCATGGGCCTGGTGGCCAGGCACAAGTCCCCTTTGCCTCACTGATGTTGGTAGAATGAAAGTCACCACTTTTCGGTGCCATCGTGCCTCTCTCAACATATCTGGCAGCATCTTGATAACACACTTTATTATAAAACCAGAATTTAAAAAATGATAGTGTACAGAAGTAAACTTGCAGGGGACGCAAAGATTGATGGTGAGTTTCTATAGGTATGTGAAGAGAAGGAGATTGGTAAAGACAAATGTAGGTCCCCTACAGGCAGAAATGGGAGAATGGATAACAAGGGACAAAGAAATGGCTGAGGAACTGAATATAAACTTGAGTTTTGTCTTCACAAAAGAGGGCACAGATCAAATACCAGAATTGTTGAAGGATGCAAGATTTAATGAGGGAAGAACTGAGGGAGATCAATATTAGTAGAGAAATAAGTGCTGGGAAAATTGTTGGGATTGAAGGCTGATAAATCCCCAGGTCTTTATAGTCTACATCTCAGAGTACTTAAGTAAGTAGCTCTAGAAAAAGAGGATGCATTGGTGGTCATCTTCCAGGATTCTATAGATTCTAGAACAGTCCCTGCAGATTGGAGGGTGACTAATGTCACTCCAATATTCAAAAAGGGAGATGGAGAGAAAACAGGAAATTATAGACCTATGAGCCTAATATCAGTAGTGGGGAAAATTCTCAAATCCATTGTCAATGATGTTTATAGCACAGCATTTAGAAAGCAGTGGCAGGATCAGGCTGGAATTATGAATAGGAAATCATGCATGTCGGAATTCTGTGAAGATGTAACTAGTAGAGTTGATAAGGGGGTGCCAGTTGATGTAGTATGTTTGGACTTTCAGATATCGTTTGACATAGTCCCACACAAGAGATTAATGTGCAAGATTAAAGCAATTGGGGGAAGGGTATTGAGATGGATAGGAAACTGATTGGCAGAGAGGGAACAAAGAGTAGGAAATAATGTGCCCTTTTCAAATTGGCAGGCAGTAACTAGTGGGGTGCACAGGGATTGGTGCTGGAACCCCAGCTTTTCACAATATGTATTAATGGTTTGGATGAGGGAACAAAATGTAACATCTCCAAGTTTGCAGATGATACCAAGTGGATGGAAGGGTGAACTGTGACAAGGATGCAGAGATCCTTCAGTATGATCTTGACAGGTTGCATGAGTGGGCAAATCAATGGTAGAAACAGTATACTTTGGCTAAATGGGAGATTATTCATTTCAGAAGCAAAAATAAGAAGGCAGATTACTACCTGAATGGCTGTAAATTGGGGGAGGGGAGTGTACAGCAGGACCTGAGTATCCTTGAGCATCAGTTGCTGAAGGTAAGCATGCACGTACAGCATGCGGTAAAGAAGGCAAATAGTATGTTGGCTCTCATTGTGAGAGGTTTTGAGTACAGGAGCAGGGAAATGTTGTTGCCATTATACAGGGCCTTGATGTGGCCACATCTAGACAATTGCATGCAATTTTGGTGTCATTTTCTGAGGAAGGATCTTCTTGCTCTTGAGGGAGTGCAGCGAAGATTTACCAGGCTGATTCCAGGGACGGTGGGTCTGACATATGAGAAGAGGTTGACTAGGTTGGGATTGTTTTCGCGAGAGTTCAGATGAATGAGGGGGATCTCATAGAGACTTATAAAATTCCAATAGGTCTGGACAGGATATATGCAGGGAGAATGTTCCCGATGGTGGGTGTTCCAGAATCAGGGGTCACAGTCTGAGTATTTGGGGTAGATTTAGGATGGAAGTGAGGAGAAATTTCTTCACCTGAAGTGTGGCGAGCCGGTGGAATTCATTACCACGGGAAGTAGTTGATACCAAAACATTGAATATTGGGCGAATGGGATTAAAGGTTACGGGGGAAAAGCAGGATTAGATTATTGAGTTGGACAATCAACTATGATCGTGAAGACTGACAGAGCAGGCTCGAAGGGCCTAATAGCCTTCTTTTGCATCTATCTTGTATGTTTCTACATTTCTATTGCTTTCTCCCTGAATCTGACCTCATCTATTAACTTCTTAATTGTCCATCGAAGAGATATCTACATCTCACGGTATTTTGTGCACATTGGTAGTCTTCTCTGATACTTTCACCTGGTTTCTGTAACTTCTTCCAGTTAGCTTAAACCCTTCCCAATAGCATAAACAGAATGACCCACAAGGAACTCAGGTCCTGGAGCGCAGAACCATGAAATTGACTAATTTCTCTCTTTTTAAATTCTTTTATTATACTACCATGGAAGGACTGTTATTCTGAACTTTTTATTTCTTTATTTTTTTAATTTATTACTACGATTTTGTAGTTGTAAAGGTCTACAATGCTGGACTTCTTATTCCTTTATTTTTCTTATTATTTCTCTAACAACTTGTACCCAAGAATCTGTACCTAGGCACCTTTATACCAGAGTGGTGCTGTAAGTGGCAACTTGTAAACTTTTCACTGTACACGTGAGTACACACGACAATAAAGCTAACTCAATTCAATTCAAATTCAATAACATGTATCCTCATGGATTTAAGTAAAACTGCATACCTTTACTTAGCAGTTAATCTTTTGCAACAGCTTGAAAAGAAACCTTAACAAAATACTTTCCAAATATGATTTAAACCTTCCTATTATGGATAAACTTACTAGTAATCAGTTTAATAGTTCACTAGTTAAACCAAACCTTGCTTTAAAAATGTTAATCCCCACCATCTACTCCCTTGTTCCTTATTATTAAGAAGTATGATATGTATGTAGGTCAAAGTGTGGTGGATGCAAATCAATCAGGGCATTCAAGACAGCATTGGATGATTGACTGGACAGAAATTACGCACAGGACAGGGAGGAAAATCAGGAAACTGGCAGAAGGTAATGATGCTCTTTTGAAGAACTGGTACAGGCATGATGGGCCAAATGGCCTCCTTCTACACTAACTTTTAAAAATATCTTTTATAAAATGTATGACAACAAAGTGCTAGGAACATGCTCTGACTGAATGGAATCAACCTTGATTTATGAAGAAGAAGTTATGTTTGTTAAACTTGCTTGGATTTTCTGAAGAAGTACTAGCAGAGTCGGTAAGTAGGTGCCTGTGGATGTGCTGCATTTGTATTTTAGATTACTTTTGATAAAGTCCCATACAGGAGCTTCATAAACAAAATCAGTATGTGAAATAAAGCATAAAATACAAGTATAGACTGATGTTTGATTAGCAGAAATAAACATTTTCCATCTGAGGAAGGTGGGAATAAATGGGTAATTCACAGGCTGGCAGGCTGTGACTTGTGGGTTACTGCAATAATCAGTGTTCCAGTCCTAGATATTCACAATCTATCTCAATTACTTGAATGTGGGAATCAAATTCCAAGTTTGCAGATGACACAAAACTCAGTGAAATGGGGTTTGTGAGGAGAGGCTTCCAAGGGATTTGGGCAGGACAAGTGGATGAATAAGAGCATGGCAGATAGAATATAATGTGGATGAGAAAATCTACATTGGTAGGAGGAAAAGAGATGCAGAACAGTTCTTAAACGGCGTAAGATTGGGAAGAGGTGACTGCCAAAAGGACCTTGGTGTCCTTGGTCATAAGCCACTGAAAACTAACATGCGGGTATTGCAAACAATTAGGAAAGCAAATATTATGTTGGCCTTTATTGCTAGAGTAAAGAAGTAAAGAAGTCTTGCTTCAATCATCTGGAACCTGGATGAGACCAGACCTGTAGTACTATGTTCAGTTCTTGTCCCTTAACTAAGGAAGAATTTTTTTTCCATAGAGTGAGTACAATGGAGATTCAGGAAGCTAATACGCAGATGTCAAGACTGCCCAATGAAGAGAAACAGAGGAGACTAGGCCTATATTTTCTTGAATTTAGAAATACATTCAGTGAATTCATTGAAAGAATTTTCTTTAAAAATATAGAATGCAGATAGAATGTTTTCTCTGCTCATGGAGTCAAGAACTAGGCGCACAGTGTCAAAATAAGGGTCAAATGATTTAGGACTGAGATGAAAAGGAATTTCTTCACTCAGAGACTGTGCATCTTTGCAATTCTGCTCCTCAGAGGGCTGTGGAAGCTCAGTCACTGAGTATTTTCAAATTGGAGATACCAATGACATCAAGGGATTTGATTATGGCACAGGAAATTGGTATTGAGATAAATGATCGATGATCTAAAACGGCTGATGAGGCTGAAGGACTGTCATTATGCTCTTGTGTTATTATGTTCTGATGTTATCTTATGTTCCCATCCATAAACCATGGCATTGAATTTCACTCCCAGGTTAGGGTTGCAAAGGCAGGAGAATCCCTGGCTCTGCCAACCTCACCGTTAAAAATGGCCACGAACTCCCATTTTTGGTTCAGCAGGGAGAGTGGAGGCTGGATCGGGTGTTGTCCCAGATGACTCAGAACTAGCTGTAAAGGCTTCTGGGTTCCAAGGTAGACTGGGTAGAAAGCATTATGATCAAAAGGGTGCCATGGGACCACATCTAAAATGTATCTTACTTCTCCAATGGAGTACCCTGGCCCTCGAAATGAACCAAGAGTTCAGACCTGCTTTTATCAGCTCTAACATGCACACTCTGGTTCCATGTGACAGGGATAGTAACAGCCTATGTAAGTGGAAGGAATTGATTGCTTAGATGCTCAGCTGCTTCCGTATAACGTGCATGCATAAAATCTGGCTTGACTCTCGGTCTGTCCCCACAAAGGTGGGAACTGCCACGTTTGGGAAATGGACTGTTGATTTCAGGCATTTCTACTACATTGTCGAGCCGCTCATCATGGTGAAAATTTGGGCCCATTTGTTTCGGAGACAGCGTATGCACAATCTTTCTTCCCAAGGACAATCCCATAGTGTAACAAGTTGCCACAGGAATTAGTCATAGCCCCAGCTTTAGATTATTTCCATTTAGACGCTTTCATTAGCAGAACTACCATCTCAACGTGAATGATCTTGTGCTATTCAAATAAATGTTGGTGAAACAGTGATATTTGTTTGTGATGCCTACAGAAGTAAAGCAGAAGCAGGATTCACAAAAAAAAATTACCTCTGCGACATGATTTTATGAAGGAGAGTTGGTGGTTCCAGATCAGCGGTCAATAAGTTGACTGGAGAAACAAACTGTTTAGTTAACTGGCCTCAGCCTTGCTGTATAATGTGCTGCAAATCAATAACATTGTGCTGATATGAAGCAACCTGTTCCTGATTGCAAAAATCCATTGTTGCATGTGAGGGCAGCCACTGTCTTTGGATATGGGAAGGATGAGATTAGGCTGTGTGTGTTGAAAATTCTAATGAGTGTTCCAAGTTAGCAGACTGAACTGACTTCCTCCGTCCTTTCAGTGGCACGTGGTTGGATAATTCTTGCAAGTTGATGGAAAGAATTAGTGTTCTTAGGCAACACCTTTCATGACCTCAGGATATCCCAAAACCAATAGCCCTCGTAACCAATGGAGTACTAATCATTTTTGCATTGCAGGAAAGAACGGGTAGCTAATTTATGCATTTCTAGTTCCTAAAAATCAGCAATAAGCTAGAGGAAAAGGCCATCTGCTGGCATTGAATTGACTTCCTTTAAAGTGGGAAATAACTGTATAACTGATATATAATAATCTTTTAAGTTTCTAATTGTGATGCAGCTCTTAAATGCAGCTCAAAGGTATAAATTGATTCCAGATTAATATTTCTTGAGCAGGAATTGCAAAAATGTTTTTACTTCTGATGAACAACTGATTTCAGAATGCTCGTCATTTTTTTTTCTGACAGATATGAGTTGGTTATTAGAGATAACAAGGTGCAGGGCTGGATGAATACAGCAGGCCAAGCAGCGTCAGGGGAGCAGGAAAGCTGACATTTCGGGCCTAGACCCTTCTTCAGAAAAACCTTCTGCAGGTTGCACTGATAGCTTGCATTGAAAGTCTGCAGAAGAGAACTTAATGCGCATTAACAGGGACTTAGCTCACAGCTTTGACCACTCTGTATCTAAGGGCTGTTTGCTTGATCTTTTGTGGCTTACTCACCTCAGTACCTACCTGCATACTTGCAACACCCCTGTCTTGCCTTACTGCGCCAATGAGTGCAATCACACTAGTAGCAGCTTGCCTTTCGCCTTTCTGGTCAGCAGTCCTCAGTCACATAAACCTTCCTGTATGGCAGTGTGCTACATCAATTTTATCTTATCATGTGCCAACAACTGATGTGGCAAACACTCTGCCTGTGCAGCAAGCAGTCAACCATGTCTTAAAGTCTTAGGAGAATACTCCTCACAAAAATCCATGAAGTGGCCCATCAGTCAAAGGATCCGATCACTAGTCTAGAGCAGCCTCCTATACCAGTCCAGTGGATTGGTCATGGGCAAGCATTGCTCAGACTGTAAAAGATGTAACACCTGCCCATACACCACCTCCCTCACCTCCATCCAGGGGCCTAAACAGTCCTTCCAAATTTGAAGAACAACACCTTATCTTCTGCCTGGGCATCCTACAGCCCAGTGGACTCAACACTGAGTTCTCCAATTTCAAATAACCTTCCCACCCATACCCTGGCTCCCTTTCCAGCCCCAGCTCCTCCCTTCCATTCCACGTTCTGACCCTCCATTCCAACTGAATTCATCGCTCCCATCGACCACCCAGGTTATACCTACTACCAGTGTCCACCTATCATCATCATTCTGCTAACCCAACCTTCTCTTTATCTGCAGTTCCCCCTAACCCCAATTCCAGTACTGAAAAAGGTAATACGCAAAGCATTGACTTCTCCTTTCCTCCAGATGCTGCCTGGCTTGTTGTATTCTTCCAGCCTCCTGCTTGTCTACATTGCTGTCATGAAGTCCCTGTTTCTGCCATTCAGCAAGTGGTCATGGTCACTCCTGTGGGTCCATTGTGACCAGTCAGGGAGTAGGCCTAATATGGTCAGCGAAATGTGCAGCCACTGGTCACAGAACTGGACATTTCTCATCCAGGGCTGTCTGGTTAGGCCACTCGAGGGGATGGGCCATTGTCAGTCCGTTGGATCTGTCCAAAGAAACTAAAGTAAAAGTGGTTGAGGAGAGGGACAAGGGGAGCTGCTACTGTGAAATGGAGACTTGACAAGCTATTTTTCAGGATAATAGGTTACAGGCTGGTAGGAAGGGGAGTGACAGTTATGAAGAGGAAACAACAGTATCTGCAAATGGGCGAATATGATAAAACATGTGGGAAGGGAGTCATACAGGTGGGCTTAGGTCAGGTGCCCCCTAACTTCAAGAGATGGGGTAGTTGCGGTTGGGTGATCAGTGTATGTTCACAGTTGGCATGGTTACCTCGTATTACAGGGGCTGGGTGAGAAAGGTGGGTAGTTGCAGCTCATGCAAACCGGTTAAGTTGACAGATGTGAAAAGGAAACCTCGAAAGGCACTGAGATGGTCAGAGGCTCACCAGCATAAGGAGGAAGCAGTAAACCAATGTCTGAAGAGCATTCATTGTCACCTTCGATTGTGCTGGAATTTGGCATGGCGAAGAAAATAGCTGCAGCCATAGTCAAACTGGGAGGGCAGGTGCTGAAGGGCCTGCTGATAATAGGACTTTTAAAGAAAATTACACACAGACCCATGCATTACACAGGGCACAGTCCTGTGAGGCCTGTAATCCCTGGTCATCCTAAGGTATTTGGCGCTCTGTGTGCTCTACACCTTCCTGCCACAGCTGTCGCTGACTAACACTTTGAACAGGGATTTTATAGGATATGGGCCAAAAGTTTGAGTAGCACCCATGGCCCTGTAAAAGGCTTTTTCTTCAAGCTCTTGGATGCTACAGCAGGATCTCACCCCATGCATGATACATTGTTTCTGGACAAGACATTATGCCGCATGCTGAAACAATGTCATTTGGGGCTACACAGCGAGACAAAATTTAAGGTGAAAGCAGTTCCCTTTATAAATAAAGTGCAAAATAATGTCACCAGTTACAACAAAGTTCCCATAACATGTTTTCTCCTCCTCTTCCTTCAATTATAGAATATCTCATTCCTGAGTTAGGGAGGGAGTCTGCTCAGTGGAACCAATTGGGCCTGTAGGTTTGCTCGGCCAACCCTGGAGACACTGGCATCTGGAAAAGATAGACACGCCAAAGGTCTTTGTGTCAGATGTAACTTGATCCTCCTGAGTGCTTACTTCCAAGGGTCGAAGGTGGCAGGCAAGATGGAGATGGAGGGCCTGGCCACCTCTGAAACGCATGGCAGGAGACTTCTGAAATTCTGTGGGTTTCCCCTCTGACTGTGGTGCTTTCCTCGTTGTGAGGAGGGGGTGCTTTGAGCATCAGATTCCCTGTCCTCTTGTCCTGCATGTAGGTGCGTATAGCTCTCTTGCAGACCCGAGGGAGCTGGACATTGACCTCCATGACAGATGCTAACCTATGTATGCAGGCAGCCAGATGGTCACATGATTCACTGCTCTGCTGCACCTTCTGGGCCATGGGAACCATTGCATCCCACATCTCTGACTTTCACACCTGTTCCTCCCTATTTATGTGAATGAGGTCCCTCATTGCTAACACCATAGGGTCATCTCCTGACTGAGACTGAACAGGTACCTAGTCTCCAGGAGTCATCTGCATACCTGTGGCTTGGAGCATTCCATCTCGATCAGCTGCAGAGCTGTCACAGTGAGGTGCTCAGCCAAAAATGGAGCTGTAGTCATACCAGCTTTTTGATGTGGCTTCTTGAAACCCTCACCTCCTCAATATCTCAAAAATCTATCTCTTCCATGAATACTTTCAGTGATCTATCCTCTCAAACTCCCAGGGCTAGATAAATCCAGGCATTCATGACCCTCTGAGAGAAGAAATTTCTTTGCACCTCAGTTTTAAATGAATGTCCCCTCCTTCTGTAACCATGTTTGATATTCCCCCATTAGTCGGAGATTCCACCATCTCAACAGTGTCAGTACCTGAGATGATGAGGGATGCAGGAGGCAGCCTTGCCGATGCTTCCTCTGATGTCTTGGTACTCATCCACAGAAGTTGAGGAGATGGCATTTCAGGAAGATGTAGAAATGCAAGCAGGTTACTGCAAGCCAAAAGAAAGAGAAGGTGTCATAGCCAGTGGCTAGATGTGGTGTGTAATGAACACTGACTGTGAAATTTATGGGAGAGAAACAGTTGAATTAAGAGTGGTGCTTACTCAATTGGTAAGACATTGATATCTCAGCACTTCTACAGAACCAGTCCCATCTTATCCTGCAAAGGCCAGAATTCTCTCCTTGTCTGAGGTGAGGGCCCTAATATCAGATATGCTTCCACCTGTACAGGTTTTCGCTGCCCTGTTAGAGGTTTTTTTCTCCTGTAATGGGAGAAATGCAGGGATTTAGAGTGATGAAAGTGGTTGGCATGGCTGTTAGTGCTGGTGCAGATGGGTTAAAGGTGGTGAGGTATTCCGAAGGAGTTGGGAGGCAGAATAGATGCCACACAAGATTCCACATTAGTGTGGAAGCATGAGGGTGTTGTGAGACTGAGTGAGGGAAGATGTTGCAGGCAACAGTGAGAGTAGTGAAGCATGAGTATTGGTGGCAGCTGGGCAGATAGGCAGAGGTAGAGCAGGCGTGAGATGGCAAACAGAAGTGTAGCACTTACCCTAGTACAATGGGGAAGGTACTGATGGCAGTTCCTCTGCAATGTGGAAATGGCACTGACTTGGATGGTGACCTTGGACCAAGCTGCCAGCTTCTGGTGTCATGGCCATCTCTGTCAGTCCTCCGGCTCCTCAGACAAGACCTCTAGGTACTGTAAAAGTATTGCAGTGCCATCTTCCCCTTCTCCTCCACCTCTAGATTCTCTCCTTCACTGAGCAGAGCAGTTTTGGATGCCAGCGCTCTTTTGGGTGCAAAATGATCTTGAAAAGATGGCACAACCACAGAGGATGACGACATTTTGGAGGATATCCGCTGAGTGCAAATTATTCTGGGGTTGGTTCTGTAGGATGGGGCTGGAATCAGTCTTGGCAGACAGATGGGACAGGACATGTTGTTAATGAGACGAACTGGTGAGATAGCGTGTGAAAATTCATTACACTTTGCAGTGGAAATCCCTCCACAAAACTTGGACTTCGCCAAAAGAATGTTAAGATTCAGCCCCTTGGTGACTTTCCTATATCATTAGTAAAGGGGAAAAAATGTCAATACCAGTTGTGGGTAATACACTCATGTTTGAGTCAGAAGGTTATGTATTCAATTTCCACCCCAGAGACTTGAGCTCAAAATTGAAGTTAGCACACCCACTATGATATTAAATATTCATTGCAGGGGTGGATGAGACATTAAATCTAATTTCTATCTGTTTTCCAAGGTGGGCATAAAAGATCAATGGTATTATTTCATGAAGAGCAGGAACGCTCTTCTTGTCCTTCAACAAACATTAATCTCCTTAACAATCTTCATTTCAGTCGTTTATGGGATCATGCTGTGTGCAATTTAGAAGCTGCATTTCCACACTTCAAATATTTTTCATTGGCTATGAAATGTTATGGGACATCCTGAGGTCATACAATGCACTGCAGAAATGGAATCTTATTCATTTAGCTCCCAACAGGATATTTGAAAAGCGTTTAGAAGAACTGTGGCATTTAAATTGTTCACTTTTCTACATAATATGTATAGCAACATTTCAGTGAAACATTTCTCCTGTCATTTACGTGGTCCAGCTCTTCCACATTGGCTGAGGTTATCATGAGGTATTTCCCTGCTCAACCTCTCCCGTTGCCTGAAGTATGGTGACCCTCAAGTTAAACCACCATCTGTCATTTCTGTCTAATGAGACAGCAGCCCTATGGTCTGGTAAAACTACTGTGATTTTAACTTACAGGTCCAAAACACTCTTGATTCAAGAGACTATTTGTAAAACGCTGGATAATTCCACTTTATTAGCAATATTGTAGCTCCCTCCAGAGGTGTATATGAGAACAAAAACAATTGACACGAGTGTCTAATCAATGTGCAATCTGTAATGACAGGTTTCTGTTTAAATTTTATTACTTGAATTTGATGCACAACAAGTCAAGAGATTCTTACGCCTGGAAGACGGCATCTTGTATTCCAGTCATCTTCGAAGCATTATGCTATTACAAAGAAGTTACAGCACAGAAAAGGGCCATTTTGGTCCAAATGATCCATTCTAACATTTTTGCACTATTTAGCTTTCTTCCACCCCATTATTTCATCCTATTGGCATATCATTGAAAGCATCTACTCTATTCTATTCTATTTACATTGACCATTCCCTGTTTTAACTTGATTCACACTGTCAAAACTTCCTGGGTGAGGAAATTTCTCCTAAACTTATTATTGGATTTATTATTGACTAGATTTACCTTAGAAACTAGTTCTGGTCTTGCCCAGAGGTGAAAGCATTTTTTTCTATGTCTATCCTATCAAACCCTTTACAACTTTAAGGACCTCTATCAGTTCACCTCTCGCCTTTTCTTTATTAGGAAAAGGAGCCCTGTTCTCAACTGTAGCATTGATTAGACACAAAACACACTTTACTCTCCATGAGTACAAGGGCCTTTGACCTAACAATTAAATAGCACTTTCTACTAGAACTCTAAAGTAGCAGCCTTTGTCCATCAAAGGTCTACACTTTCTTCGAGAGATTACTTAGAATGATTTAGCATTTGGAAAGGCAGTGGAGTAACAGTAATGTCACCAGACTCATGACCGAAGCTAATGACCTGGGGACAAGGGTTGATTCCTCGCAGACCATTGAATTCTATAAAATTTGCAATTAAAAGTTAGTCTAATGGTGACCATAGATGATTGTCATAAAAACCCATCTGGTTCACTATTGCCTCTCAGGCACGAAATATTCTATCCTTACCATATCCGGCCTCCATTTGATGCCAGACGCACAGCAATGTTGCTGACTCTTAACTGTCCTCAAAAATGGCCTAAAGGGGCACTCAGTTCAAGGGCAAATAGGGACAGGCAACAAATGTCAGCCTTGCCCATGATGCTTATAGCTCATGTAAGAATGGAAGAAAAACTGGACAGCTTTTATCAAGGACGCAACTATACTGGATATGAGTTTGCTCGCTGAGCTGGAAGGTTAGTTTTCAGACGTTTCGTCACCATGCAAGGTAACATCATCAGCGAACCTCTGATGAAGCGCTGGTGTTATGTCCCGCTTTCTATTTATCTGTGTAGGTTTCCTTGGGTTGATGATGTCATTTCAACATCACCAATGCAGGAAATGACATCACCAACCCTAGGAAACCTACACAGATAAATAGAAAGCGGGACATAACACCAGCGCTTCATCGGAGGCTCACAGTTGATGTCACCTAGAATGGTGACAAAACATCTGGGAACAAACCGGCAAGCTCAGTGAACCAGCTTACATCTGGAACAAAATAAAGACCCACTCTCTTGTGGACCGAGAGGAGGAGAGTGCTGTCTTGGAGGTGAAAGGAGGACGTCGGGTTGGCTGTACACCCTTGCGACCAGTGGATCTTAATGCTGGCTTCGGCCTAACGCTGGTTCAGGGGAGCAGCCAACCTGCAACGATGGCTGCGGCAAGTGCTCGTGCCCGAGGTCAGGGGGTCCGGAACACCAGCCATGTTTCTGTAAAGAAGGTGGGTGAAGGTGCACCTGTGGACCGCACCTTCTTCGTGAAGAGGGTCCTGTTGGACTGTTATGGGTTCACTGCTGCGGACATTTACTGCCTGCAGGATTTCCCCGGAGGAGGTTTTTACGACGTGACCTTCAGGAGTGCCAAGCTTTGCGAGCGCTTCCTGGAGGTTTTCAAGGAGAAAGGAGGTGAGGGCCCCCTCTCTGTATTGACCGCTGTCCCGCTGTTTGTGATGCCAGCACAGAGGAGCCGTATGGTGACTGTACATATGCACAACCCGCATGTGCCAGCAGTTGATGTCCTGACCTTCCTCGGAAGGTATGTGAAGGTGGAAGGGGACCTAACTGACATCATGGACCCCTTTGATATCTGGATGAGTAAGAGGCAGGTCAAGGTGACGCTGAGGATGGGCGCGGACAGGAATGTCGTACACCCACCGTCCAGCTTCGCGATCGGCGGGAGGAAGGGCTACCTGACCTATGCAGGGCAACCTAAAGTCTGCCATGCCTGTGGCAGGTCAGGTCACGTGGTGGCTGACTGCAAAGCCACCATCTGCAGGAACTGCAGGGAGGAGGGACACCTTGCAAAGGGTTGCCCACAAGAGAAAAGCTGCAACCTTTGCGGGGAAGCGGGCCACCTATATAGGGCATGCCCGCGGCAGGGGACCACCTACGCCCAGGTCGCCGGCAGGGGCAATGCGGGGCCAGCCCCCCCCAGAGGAGAGGAAGGCCCCAGGGCCCAGTAAGGACCCTACTAATGTGCAGGAGGGCCAGGCCGTGCAGGAGGGCCCAGCCCCGCAGGATGGGCCCGAGGCCAGCAAAGCACCCCTGCAGACTCCGATTCCCCCCGACAACCCGGAGTGGATGGAGGTGGCGACAGGCGACCCAGGGGAGTGGACAACAGTCCGGAAAGCGAGGAGGAAGGTGCGTCGATGGGCCCAGGAACCGCAACCATCAGGCGGGAAGAGGCAGCTACAGGGGGGTGAGAAGAGCTCCTCTGACAAGGGGGATTCGGAGAGGGCCCACCCGAAGCAGAAGTTAAAGATCTCGAGGGGGAAGGAAAGCAGCACCCCGTTTCCAGGTGACGGGAGGCGTCCTGAGGCTCCCTCCGACACCCAGTCAAGTGCCGCTGGAGCACTGGAGGGCCCCCCGGAACTTCCAGGCGGGAAGGAGGAAACAGCGAGTCCCCAGCCTGACCCGGAGCCGGACCCTCCTGCCTCCGCACCCCTGACGTGGGGATGCCACCCGGAAGGCAGCACGGACGGTTTCCTGAGCCCGGAGAGCGTCCAGCAGTTAGCCCCGGCAATGGGCATGAAGGGACAGATGGAGGGGCTGGACCTTGGACTTGGGGAGGGTACTGCGGTCACTGCCCACAATGGGGGTACGAGTTGCGAGCATTAATGTGCGCAGCGTCAAGTCAACCGCAAGATGTGTGTCCACGTTGGCCTACCTGACCACCATCAAGGCGGACCTCCTGTTTCTGCAGGACTGCGGGATACCACACCTCGGCAGGTACGGGAAATGGTCCGGCGCCTGGACCTGTGGGCCTTCGATCTGGTCGGGGGGTAACGACTGTCGCTCCTCGGGCCTGGCTATTCTGCTGCGGGGGCGCAACTTCACCATCTCTCAAGTTCAGGAGGTGGTGGGGGGGGCCTCCTAGTGGCTGACATCACCTATAGGAACGCTCCCCTGAGGCTGATCAACGTGTACACCCCAGCGGTACGGAGTGAGCGGTTGGCCGTCCTGCAGCGGCTTCCACCCCTGCTGGCTACGTCCAGGTCGGTCATCCTAGGCGGAGACTTCAACTGCATCATTGATGCAGATGGAAGATCCGGCGTGGGGACAGCGGGTGGGGGGAGTCAACTGGACGTCACATCCAGATTCCTGATGGGCACGGTGATGGAAGCCAAGCTGCTCGACGTCTTCAGCACCCCTGGAGACGGAGCGCAGCAGAGGTACACCTGGTCGCGGCCAGACAGGTCTATCCGCTCAAGGATAGACTACCTGTTTGTGTCACGGATGTTCTCAGTCAGGTCCACTGGCGCCGAGCCGGTGTTCTTCTCTGACCACTGCCTCCTGCTGGCCAACTGTTACTTACAGGACGACCAGCCGGCCGGCAAGGGGACGGGGAAGCTCAACACGACTCTGTTGACCCCAGAGAACGTCGAGGAGCTTAAGAGTAAGTACGCCGGTCGGAGAACCGTGAAACCCCACTTTGAGTCTCCAGGCGACTGGTGGGAGACGGTGAAGGAGAACATCAAGAGGTTCTTTGTCCTCAAGGGTGTTCAGAAGGCGACAGAGAGGCGGGGAAAGCTGTCGTGACTCCAGAAAAGGGTGCAGAACCTGCTCCTTCTGCAGTTGATGGGGGTCGATTTCACGGAGGACCTCCGTGAGGTGAGGGGCCAGCAAGCCTCGCTCTTCGCCGCGGAGGCCTCCCGGATAATCTTCCGGTCCAGGGTCCGCTCCGTGGAACAGGACGAGACGTGCTCACGTTTCTTCTTTCAGAAGGTGCACAAACAGAGCTCTGTGCTTAGCCGGCTGAAGGAGGACGACGGCTCGGTGACGTCGTCTCGGCCCGACATTGTGAGGATCAGCAGATCCTTCTATGCTGGACTGTACGACACAAAGCCCACGGACAGCACGGCCTCCGAGTCGTTCCTGTCGTCTATCACGGAGGTCTTGGATGACGGCACGACGGAGTGGCTGGACTGGCCGATATCCCTGGATGAGCTGACCAGAGCCCTCAAGTCCTTGGAGAGGAATAGGACTCCCGGGAGTGACGGCTTACCGGTCGAGCTGTATTCCGTTCTGTGGGACCTGGTCAGCCAGGACCTGCTGGAGGTGTACAATAATGCGCTTCGGGCAGGGGAAATGTGCAAGTCCATGAGGAAGGGCATCATCACTCTCATTTACAAGAGGAAGGGGGAGAGGGAAGAAATTAAGAATTGGCGTTCCATTTCACTATTGAACGTGGACTACAAAATCCTGGCCAAGGTCATAGCCAACCGGGTCAGGTCTGTCCTGGAGTCGGTGATTCACCCTGACCAAACCTGTGCGGTGCCGGGCAGGAAGATCGCTGAGAGCCTCGCGCTCATCAGGGATACGATCGCCTACATCCAGGACAGGCGGGTGGACACCTGCCTCGTCAGCCTGGACCAGGAGAAGGCCTTCGACAGGGTCTCTCATGCTTACATGAGGGACGTCCTCTCCAAATTGGGGTTCGGGGAGGGCATCCGCAATTGGATCCGGCTGCTGTACACCAACATCGTTAGTGCAGTCTCGATCAACGGGTGGGAATCAGACAGTTTACCCATCAGATCTGGAGTCAGGCAGGGCTGCCCGCTCTCTCCTGCCTTGTTCGTGTGCTGTGTGGAGCCCTTCGCCACATCCATCAGGAAGTACGTGAGCCTGAAGGGCGTGACTATCCCAGGCACCGGATGCCTTCAGGTCAAGACCTCCCTGTATATGGACGATGTCGCCGTCTTCTGCACCGATCGTCGGTCGGTGAGTAGACTGTTGGACGTCTGCGGCCAGTTTGAACTGGCCTCGGGTGCCAAAGTCAATAGGGGTAAGAGCGAGGTCATGTTCTTCTGGATTTGGGACGACCGCTCCTTCATCCCCTTCACCGTTAGGACAGACTACCTGAAGGTGCTGGGTGTTTGGTTTGGTGGAGCTAGGGCGTGCACTAAGACTTGGGAGGAGCGTATCACCAAATTGAAGCAGAAGCTGGGCAGGTGGACGCTCCGATCCCTCTCCATCGCGGGTAAGAACCTGGTTGTCAGGTGAGAGGGGCTTTCGGTACTGTTGTATGTGGTGCAGGCCTGGCCTATTCCCTGGACCTGCACAGCTGCGGTCACCCGGGCCATCTTCCACTTCATTTGGGGGTCGAGGATGGACCGGGTTTGCAGGGACACCATGTACAAAGGCCTCAAAAATGGGGGAAAGAGCGTACCGAACGCCACCCTCGCCCTGACGGCTACCTTTGTGTGCGGCTGCATCAAGCTGTACGTAGATCCTCAGTACGCAAACACCAAGTGTCACTACTTACTGAGGTTCTACCTGTCCCCGGTGTTGCGAAGGATGGGCCTGGCCTCCTTGCCGCGGAACGCTCCGAGTAGTTGGACCGTTCCGTACCACCTGTCCTTCGTGGAGAAATTTTTAAAAGGAAACACCTTTGACCACAAGGCCGTCAGGCAGTGGTCAGCACGTAGTATCCTCAAGACCCTTTGGGAAAAGGAGAGGGTGGATCCCGTCGTGTGGTTCCCCACGCAGACAGCCAAAGTCGTTTGGCAGAATGCCTCATCGCCAGAACTTTCAAACAAGCACAAGGACATTGCTTGGCTGGCAGTGAGAGGGGTTCTGCCAGTGAGATCCTTTATGCATGCCCGGAATCTCTGCGCCACCGCACGCTGCCCTCGATGTGGCTGCGGGGGGGACAAGACTGTCGATCACCTCCTTCTGGAGTGTGCCTATGCGCAGGAGGTCTGTAGGGGGATGCAGTGGTATTTGTCGAGGTTCGTCCCGAGCAGCTCCGTGACGCGGGACTCCGTGCTCTACGGGCTGTTTCCGGGGACGCACACCGAGACCAACATCAACTGCACCTGGAGGACCATCAATGCGGTGAAAGACGCTCTTTGGTCTGCCCGCAACTTGCTGGTCTGCCAGCTGAAAGAACTGACCCCGACCGAGTGTTGCAGACTGGCGCACTCCAAGGTCCAGGACTACGTGCTGAGGGACGCGCTAAAGCTTGGGGCAGCCGCCGCCAAGGCGCGGTGAGGAAAGACCACCGTATGAACCCCCTCGTCCAGAATAGGAAAAAGAACCCTATCTGGTAACTGGGCGCAACTGGCGCCTTCCCCAACTGGTCAGGGGGCCAACTGGGACTGTGCGGGGTGACGACTGCCGGGGTGTTTTCTTTGCTTTGTTTTTTTATTCCTTCTTTGTTTTTTTCCTTTAGCTGATGTATGTACCCCCTGGGTAACCCGGAGCGGCTTGCATGACTGGGTAGGTGTGTAAATATGTTTTATTTTTTGTACATCTTACGAATAAAGTATATTTTTTCAAAAAAAAGGTGACAAAACATCTGGGAACAAACCGGCAAGCTCAGTGAACCAGCTTACATCTGGAACAAAATAAAGACCCACTCTCTTGTGGACCGAGAGGAGGAGAGCGTTGTGTTGGAGGTAGAAGGAAGACGTTGGGTTGGCTGTGCACCCTTGCAACCAGTGGATCTTAACGCTGGCTTTGGCCTAACGCTGGTTCAGGGAAGCAGCCACCCTGTAACGATGGCTGCGGCAAGTGCTCGTGCCCCAGGTCAGGGGGTCCGGAACACCATCAGTGTCTCCATGAAGAAGGTGGATGAAGGTGCACCTGTGGGCTGCACCTTCTTCTTGAAGAGGGTCCTGTTGGACTGTTATGGGTTTGCTGCTGCGGACATTTACCGCCTGCAGGATTTCCCGGGAGGAGGTTTTTACGACGTGACCTTCAGGAGTGCCAAGCTTTGCGAGCGCTTCCTGGAGGTTTTCAAGGAGAAAGGAGGTGAGGGCCCCCTCTCTGTATTGACCGCTGTGCCGCTGTTCGTGATGCCAGCACAGAGGAGCCGTATGGTGACTGTACACATGTACAACCCGCATGTGCCAGCAGTTGATGTCCTGACCTTCCTTGGAAGGTACGTGAAGGTGGAAGGGGACCTAACTGACATCATGGACCCCTTTGGCATCTCGACCAGTAAGAGGCAGGTCAAGGTGATGCTGAGGATGGGTGTGGATGGGAACATCGTACATCCACCGTCCAGCTTCGCGATCGGCGGGAGCAACGGCTACCTGATCTACGCAGGGCAACCTAAAGTCTGCCATGCCTGTGTTAGGTCAGGTCACGTGGTGGCCGACTGCAAAGGCACCATCTGCAGGAACTGCAGGGAGGAGGGACACCTTGCAAAGGATTGCCCACAAGAGAAAAGCTGCAACCTTTGCGGGGAAGCAGGCCACCTCCATAGGGCATGCCCACGGTGGGGGACCACCTACGCCCAGGTCGCCGGCAGGGGCAATGCGGGGCCAGCCCCCCCAGAGGAGAAGAAGGCACCAGGGCCCTGCAAGGACCCCACTAATGTGCAGGAGGGCCAGGCCGTGCAGGAGGGCCCTGCCCCGCAGGATGGGCCCGAGGCCAGCAAAGCGCCCCTACAGGCTCCGCTCCCCCCCGACAACCCGGAGTCGATGGAGGTGGCAACAGGCGACCCAGGGGAGTGGACGATGGTCCGGAAAGCGAGGAGGAAGGCGCGCCGGCGGGCCCAGGAACCACAACCATCAGGCGGGAAGAGGCAGCTACAGGGGGGGCTATAAGAGCTCCTCTGACGAGGGAGATTCGGAGACGGCCCGCCCGAAGCAGAAGCTAAAGATCTCAAGGGAGAAGGAAAGCAGCACCATGCTTCCAGGTGACGGGAGGCATCCTGAGGCTCCCTCCGACACCCAGTCATGTGCCACTGGGGCACTGGAGGGCTCCCCGGTACTTCCAGGCGGGAAGGAGGAAACAGTGCGTCCCTAGCCTGACCCAGAGCCGGACTCTCCTGCCTCCGTACCTCCGACGGGGGGATGCCACCCGGAAGGCAGCACGGACGGTTTCCTGAGCCCGGAGCGCGTCCAGCAGTTAGCCCGAGCAATGGGCATGAAGGGACAGATAGAGGGGCTGGACCTTGGACTAGGGGAGGGTACTGTGGTCACTGCCTACAATGAGGGTACGAGTTGCAAGCATTAATGTGCGCAGCGTCAAGTCCACCGGAAGATGTGTGTCCACGTTGGCCTACCTGACCACCGTCAGGGCGGACCTCCTGTTTCTGCAGGAGTGCGGGATACCACACCTCAGCAGGTACGGGAAATGGTCCGGTGCCTGGACCTGTGGGCCTTCGATCTGGTCGGGGGGTAACGACTGTCGCTCCTCGGACCTGGCTATTCTGCTGCGGGGGCGCAACTTCACCATCTCTCAAGTTCAGGAGGTGGTGGGGGGGGCGGCGCCTCCTAGTGGCTGACATCACCTACAGGAACGCTCCCCTGAGGCTGATCAACGTGTATGCCCCAGCGGTACGGAGTGAGCGGTTGGCCGTCCTGCAGCGGCTTCCACCCCTGCTGGCTACGTCCAGGCCAATCATCAATGCAGGTGGAAGATCCGGCGTGGGGACAGCGGGTGGAGGGAGTCAACTGGACGTCACATCCAGATTCCTGATGGGCAAGGTGAAGGACGCCAAGCTGCTCGACGTCTTCAGCACCCCTGCAGACGGAGTGCAGCGGAGGTACACCTGGTCGCGGCCAGACGGGTCTATTTGCTCAAGGATAGGCTACCTGTTTGTGTCATGGGCGTTCATCGGTCAGGTCCAATGGCGTCGAGCCGGTGTTCTTCTTTGACCACTGCCTCCTGCTGGCCGACTGTCACTTACAGGACAACCAGCTGGCCGGCAAGAGGACGGGGAAGCTCAACATGACTCTGTTGACCCCAGAGAACGTCGAGGAGCTTAAGAGGGAGTACGCCGGTTGGAGAACCGTGAAACCCCTCTTTGAGTCTCCGGGCGACTGGTGGGAGACAGTGAAGGAGAACATCAAGAGGTTCTTTGTCCTCAAGGGTGTTTGGAAGGTTAGAGAGAGGCAGGGAAAGCTGTCGCGACTCCAGAAAAGGGTGCAGAACCTGCTCCTTCTGCAGTTGATGGGGGTCGATGTCATGGAGGACCTCCGTGAGGTGAGGGGCCAGCAAGCCTCGCTCTTCGCCGCGGAGGCCTCCCGGATAATCTTCCGGTCCAGGGTCCGCTCCGTGGAACAGGACGAGACGTGCTCACGTTTCTTCTTTCAGAAGGTGCACAAACAGAGCTCTGTGCTTAGCCGGCTGAAGGAGGACGACGGCTCGGTGACGTCGTCTCGGCCCGACATTTTGAGGATCAGCAGATCCTTCTATGCCGGACTGTACGACACAAAGCCCACGGACAGCACGGCCTCCGAGTCGTTCCTGTCGTCTATCACGGAGGTCTTGGACGACGGCACGAGGGAGTGGCTGGACTGGCCGATATCCCTGGATGAGCTGACCAGAGCCCTCAAGTCCTTGGAGAGGAATAGGACTCCCGGGAGTGACGGCTTACCAGTCGAGCTGTATTCCGCTCTGTGGGACCTGGTCAGCCAGGACCTGCTGGAGGTGTACAATAGTGCACTTCGGGCAGGGGAAATGTGCAAGTCCATGAGGAAGGGCATCATCACCCTCATTTACAAGAGGAAGGGGGAGAGGGAAGAAATTAAGAATTGGCGTCCCATTTCACTATTGAACGTGGACTACAAAATCCTGGCCAAGGTCATAGCCAACCGGGTCAGGTCTGTCCTGGAGTCGGTGATTCACCCTGACCAAACCTGTGCTGTGCCGGGCAGGAAGATCGCTGAGAGCCTCGTGCTCATCAGGGATACGATCGCCTACATCCAGGACAGGCGGGTGGACAACTGCCTCGTCAGCCTGGACCAGGAGAAGGCCTTCGACAGGGTCTCTCATGCTTACATGAGGGACGTCCTCTCCAAATTGGGGTTCGGGGAGGGCATCCGCAATTGGATCCGGCTGCTGTACACCAACATCGTTAGTGCAGTCTCGATCAACGGGTGGGAATCGGACAGTTTACCCATCAGATCTGGAGTCAGGCAGGGCTGCCCACTCTCTCCTGCCTTGTTCGTGTGCTGTGTGGAACCCTTCGCCACATCCATCAGGAAGGACGTGAGCCTGAAGGGCGTGACTATCCCAGGCACCGGATGCCTTCAGGTCAAGACCTCCCTGTATATGGACGATGTCGCCGTCTTCTGCACCGATCGTCGGTCGGTGAGTAGACTGTTGGACGTCTGCGGCCAGTTTGAATTGGCCTCGGGTGCCAAAGTCAATAGGGGTAAGAGCGAGGTCATGTTCTTCTGGATTTGGGACGACCACTCCTTCATCCCCTTCACCGTTAGGACAGACTACCTGAAGGTGCTGGGTGTTTGGTTTGGTGGAGCTGGGGCATGCACTAAGACTTGGGAGGAGCGTATCACCAAATTGAAGCAGAAGCTGGGCAGGTGGACGCTCCAGTCCCTCTCCATCGCGGGTAAGAACCTGGTTGTCAGGTGCGAGGGGCTTTCGGTACTGTTGTATGTGGTGCAGGCCTGGCCTATTCCCTGGACCTGCACAGCTGCGGTCACCCGGGCCATCTTCCACTTCATTTGGGGGTCGAGGGTGGACCGGGTCCGCAGGGACACCATGTACAAAGACCTGGAAAATGGGGGAAAGGGCGTACCGAACGCCACCCTCGCCCTGACGGCTACCTTTGTGTGCGGCTGCATCAAGCTGTACGTAGATCCTCAGTACACAAACACCAAGTGTCACTACTTACTGAGGTTCTACCTGTCCCCGGTGTTGCGAAGGATTGGCCTGGCCTCCTTGCCGCGGAACGCTCCGAGTAGTTGGACCGTTCCGTACCACCTGTCCTTCGTGGAGAAATTTTTGAAAGGAAACACCTTTGACCACAAGGCCGTCAGGCAGTGGTCAGCACGTAGTATCCTCAAGACCCTTTGGGAAAAGGAGAGGGTGGATCCCGTCGTGTGGTTCGCCACGCAGACAGCCAAAGTCGTTTGGCAGAATGCCTCATCGCCAGAACTTTCAAACAAGCACAAGGACATTGCTTGGCTGGCAGTGAGAGGGGCTCTGCCAGTGAGATCCTTTATGCATGCCCGGAATCTCTGCGCCACCGCACGCTGCCCTCGAGGTGGCTGCGGGGGGGACAAGACTGTCGATCACCTCCTTCTGGAGTGTGCCTATGCGCAGGAGGTCTGGAGGGGGATGCAGTGGTATTTGTCGAGGTTCGTCCCGAGCAGCTCCGTGACGCGGGACTCCGTGCTCTGTGGGCTGTTTCCCGGGACGCACACCAAGACCAACATCAACTGCGCCTGGAGGACCATCAATGCGGTGAAAGACGCTCTTTGGTCTGCCCGCAACTTGCTGGTCTGCCAGCTGAAAGAACTGACCCCGACCGAATGTTGCAGACTGGTGCACTCCAAGGTCCAGGACTCCGTGCTGAGGGACGCGCTAAAGCTTGGGGCAGCCGCCGCCAAGGCGCGATGGGGAAAGACCACGGTATGAAACCCCTCGTCCAGAATAGAAAAAAAGGGCCCTATCTGGTAACTGGGCCCAACTGGCGCCTTCTCCAACTGGTCAGGGGGCCAACTGGGACTGTGCGGGGTGACGACTGCCGGGGTATTTTCTTTGCTTTGTTTTTTTTCTTCTTTGTTTGTTTTTTTTCCTTTAGTTGGCGTACGTACCCCCTGGGTAACCTGGAGCGGCTTGCATGACTGGGTAGGTGTATAAATGTTTTATTTTTTGTACATCTTATGAATAAAGTACATTTTTTCAAATAAAAAAAAGTTGACGAAATGTCTGAAAACTAACCTTCCAGCTCAGTGAGCAAACTCACATCCAGAAAATCAACCTGAGCTACAAATCTTCTCTCGCTAGGCAACTATACTTATCAGATAAACACTGTAAAAACCCCTGTAACACCAGAATTCAGAAGCAATTTCTGCTCAGTACGGTGTCCTGGACTAAGGAGCATAATCTAAAATTTAATGCCGGAACTTTAGAATTAACATTAAGAAACATTACGGTAGATTTTTGAATTCTCTTCCACAAACAATGATAGGTGCTAAATCAATTTTAATTGTAATTGTAATTGATTTTTTTCTAACTAAAGGGATCAGGAGATAGGGAGACAAAATGGATATTTAGTGGTTGGCCATGGATCAGCCATGATCACATTGAAAAATGAATCAGGCTCTGGAAGCAAGATGGCTTCCTTGGTTCCTATGTGAGTATGCCAAATAGCATATTTTTCTTAGTTATCAAACCAGTCTGGGCTGAATTCAAACTAGAGATCCTAAAAATAAAGAGCTTTCACAGAGAGTTGTTAATGTTGCACACATGAATGGATGGTGGAACTAGATTATATGGAATATTTCAAAGGCAATTCACCTGTACCTATCTTTGAAGAAACAAATATTCAGGTATTTGGGGGAAAAGATGGAGTGAGCCAGGTAACTTGGACATTTTTTCAGACTTCACTATTTCCGATGCAAAATAGGAACTATGTTGTAAAAGCTGGATTTTGTAGCCATTGGGAGTTGTAAAGGAGTGTTGGTACATGTGAAGGTAAGTATTGCAATTTAGCTGGTAGGAAATTGGGGTGAGGAGGTCTGGGAAGTTAAAAAGCATTTGAGATAACTGGGAAGGTTGAGTTGAAAGATGCAGGAAAACAATTTTCATGTAAAGGAAGAGTGGATGATTAACTCAGATTTAATTCAAGAAGAGGGTGGGGAACATTTAGAACAGGAAGTCAGTGAGCGCAGTAAACTTTACGGAGAATTGGGTGTTTGAAAGAGTGTGTGACTAGTTCAAGTTCAGGTCCCACTCCAGGGCATAACGGTCAAGGAAGGACCATGTGATCAAAAGAAATTGGAGCCTCTACTGTCACAATCTTTAGCTCCAGAATCCAGCATTTAAAGGTGCATCTTGAAACTGCAAATTGGACTCCTTGGGGATGAATGTGTTGTTTGGATGGCTGGTCTGAATCCATGCTGGAGATTGTGATGCATTTAGCAAGAACTCAAGAAGAATGCTTGCACTATGTTTAGAATTTACAAATTGCTCGATAGCAGTGTTATCAAACATAATTTGACATCAAGTCACATGAGGCAGGACGAAAAGCATTGGCAAATAGATTTTACGCAGGAGGAAAGTGAGATAAGAATTGTTTAAGGAGAGAATTGCAGATCTTGAAGCCTAGGCAGTTGAAAGCACAGCCACTAATATTGGAATGATTAACCCTGAGGAAATGCCAGTATTGGAGGAACACAGATTTCAGAAGGTTATAGGATGTTGCAGAGGTAAGAAATGAGTGAGGCCAATCATGTTTTTGAAGAGCTTT
This sequence comes from Stegostoma tigrinum, assembly GCF_030684315.1. Taxonomy (NCBI): domain Eukaryota; kingdom Metazoa; phylum Chordata; class Chondrichthyes; order Orectolobiformes; family Stegostomatidae; genus Stegostoma; species Stegostoma tigrinum. Next base: position 26,920,943 of record NC_081356.1, on the reverse strand, counting down.
TTTAAGAGCGTTTTAGAATTGAAATATTGCAGACCGGGAACAGCGGTAGAACAACAATCACATGAGTGAATAGAATTTGGTGTGAACTAGGATATAGACAACAAGATTTTGGATGAGTGAAAGGCCATTGCAATAGTTGGGTGTTCCCTTTGGATCTGACAACAGTGTTTCATGTTGTAGGTTAAAAAATCCTTTTACCTCGATCATTTGTTTTATCAAAGGTAACTCCAGAGATCACTGAACTATGTCGTCACTAGGCAGCTCTGTCCAATTGGTTTTCCCCAAACACTGTTATTGCTTCTCCCATAAATTAAGCACCAAATACATCATTGTGCTGAGCAGGAAGTTACAGGAGCAGTGAACCCCATCGCCCTGATTGACATTTGAATTTGCCTGATTTCCTTTTGATTTGGTTTCAGTGACATCCCTTTAGTCAGGTGGTTAGGACTCATTGATATTTGATGAAAGACTTGTCATCACTGATCCACACTGAAGAGATGAGCAGAGGATAGTCCTGAAGAAGGGTAATACCCGAAACGTTGACTGCTGCTTTCCTCCAGATGCTGCCTGGCCTGCTGTGTTTTTCCAGCCTCCAGTTTTGTTTACCTTGGATTCCAGCATCTGCGGGTTTTTTGCCTCTGACAGAGGGCGGGCGTTGCCGCGGTAACGGGATGGCGTTCTGCTCAAAGCGCAGGCGCGGCTAGGTCACGTGGGAAGACCACGCGGGGCGGTCCGCTGGCTGCAAGATGGAAGTTAGTGGTCATCGTTCCGTGACGGGGTTGGAGGGTGAATGGTTACAGCGCCAGATTCGAGTATTGAGGACTGAACTCCGCAATCTGAGGTATCTGGGGGGGAGGGAACTCAACGCATCTGTATCTACTGGGGACAGTGACACAAAACTGCCTATCATTACCATCTGACCTCACTGAAGGAGAGAAACTTACATTTTGGTAGTGCCTCTTACATCCTCAGATCAACAGCCAGTAAATGCTTTTAGCAATTTTGAAAGCTCACACCCTGCTAGCAATGACTAAACACTACGGCAGCAAGATCCACGAACAGCAATAGTAGGAACTGCAGATGCTGGAGAATCTGAGATAACAAGGTGTAGAGCTGGATGAACACAGCAGGGTCTAGGCCCGAAACGTCAGCCTTCCTGCTCCTCTGATGCTGCTTGGCCTACTGTGGTCAACCTGCCCTACAACTTGTTATCCTACAGACTGACTTTTTTTGTAATCATTGAGAGTGATGAATGTTAGTCCCAAACATGTTTGTGTTCGAGTCTCTGGACAAGGGCTTGAATTTACAGCCTCCTGAGTCAGACAAGAGCGTTCTATGCCCACTGAGTGACTGTACAATTGAAATTGGTTTGCGTATGTATGTGAGTGTAGTGTGCAGTTTCCAAGCAGACTTTAATAACTGCTGGGAAATGTGTGTTTTTTTTTCCAAAACTTGCAAATTAGTTTGGCAGTTCTTTAAAGAGGATTCAAGTATATGAACAGAGAAGTATTGCTGCAGTTATACAGGGCTTTAGTGAAACTACACCGAGAAGAATGTGGGCAGTTTCTGTCTCCTTATCAAAAGAATGATATTCTTGCTATTGACTGAGTGCAGTGAAGGTTTACCAGACTGATTTCCTTGGATGGTGGGACTGATGTAGGAGAGGTTGATTCCCTTAGATTATTTTTGTTGAAGTTCAGAAGGATGTGGGGTACCTCATAAAAATGTATAAAATCCTAACCACTAGACAGGATTGTTTGCAGGAAGAATACTCTTGAGGGAGAAAGTCCCAAACCTGGAGTCACAGTCTAAGAAAGCAAGTCTAAGGATATGGGCTAAACCATTTAGGACTGAGGTAAGAAATTTCTTCATCCAGAGAGTGATGAGCCTGTGGAATTTTTAAAAACATCAGTCTCAGGATGTGGTTGTAGCTGGCTAGGCCACCATTTGTTGCCCATCTCTCGTTGCCCAGAGGACAGTTAAGAGTCAGCCACATTGCTGTGGGCCTGGAGTCAACATGTAGGCCAGACCAAGTGTGGGTGACAGATTTGCTTCCCTGGACATTAGTGAACCAGATGGGTTTTTAATGATAATCGGTAATGGTTTCATGGCCATCATTAGATTCTTAATTCCACACATTTCTTACTGAAATCAAATTTCACCATCTGCCTTGGTAGGATTTGAACCCGGGTCCCCAGAGCATGAGCTGAATTTCTGCATTAATAGTGCAGGAGTAATACCACCAGGCCATTGCCTCCCCTAGTTTGCTGCGATGGAAAGCAAAAGGGGCCAAAAGGTTCTCTGATTTCAAGAAGGAGTTGGAGATAGAACTTGGGCTAAAAGGATCAAATGACATTGTTGAGTTGGATGATCACGACTAATGCCCTTTAAATAATTTTGGATATGCAAATTCTATGAAATCTAGAAAACAGCTGCAATTTGCACAGAAAGCAAGCTCCCAGAAACAGCGACAATAAATTGATAATCTGTTGTTTGAGGAATAAATGACGGCTAGAATACCAGTGCGAATTCTCCTGCTCATCCTCAAAAAGCATCATGATATCTTTTCACACCCACACAAGGCAGCGACCGGGGCCTCAGCTCAGTCTGAAATGAAAACATATGGAAAGTGAAGAGTGGGCTGAGTTCGAGTAGTGAGGAAACAAACACCACAGATTTTCAGAGAAAATTAGGAAAGGTAGGCCACTCAGCCCTTTGAAACTGCTCTGCCATTCATTATAGAGTGGTACAGTGTGGAAACAGATCCTTCTATCCAGCTCATCCACACCTACCAAGTTTCCCAAACTAAACTAGTCCAACTTGCCTGCATTTGGCCCATATCCCTCTAAACCTTTCCTATCCATGCACCTATCCAAATATATTTACAATTTTCTCTGGCAGTTTATTGCACACACTAACAACCCTCAGGTCCCCCTCTTAGATCTTTCTCCTCTCCCGTTTACAATATGCTCCCTTGTTTTGAACTCCCTGCCCTAAGGAAAAGACATTTGCTAGTCACTTTATCAATGCCACTTATGATTTTATAAACCTTTATAAGGTCACTCCTCAACCTCCTACGCTCCAGTGGAAACAGGTCCCAGGCCTAACTGGCCTTTCCTTATAACTCAAACCCTCTAGGCCCAACAACATCCTGGTAAATCTTTTCTGAACCCTCTCTTCAAATATAATGATATTCTTCCTATAGCAGGGTGACCAGAATTGTGCACAGTACTTCAAAAATGGCCTCACCTATGCCATTTGCAACCTTACCATGGTGTTCCAACTCCTATATTTGACCTTCTGAGCAATGAAGCTGAATGTCTTCTTAATGACCTGTCTACCTGGAACACAACGTTCAAAGAACTATGCACCTAAACACCTAGGTGTCTCTGTTTGACAGCTCTACCCAGGGGCCTACCATTAACTGTATAAGCATTGCCTATGTTTATTTTGCCAAAATATAATTCCTCGCACTTATCCAAATTAAACTCTGTCTGCCACTCCTCAATGCATTGGCCCAATTGATCAAGATCTCTTTGTAATTTTAGATAACCTTCATTGTCGATTATACCACTAATTTTGATGTCATCCGTCATGCACTGTAAACTCCAGTTCTGAAATCTATTGTTTGGAAACATCAGATGTCTGAAATTTTTTTTGAGCAGATCTAGGCAACTCTTGGCATCATTTTAATGTAGTACTTCGTGAGTGGAAAAGTGGAGGATACTGTTTCTGGATAACTAAAACAATTTTTGTTGCCCTGTTTTATAGTTCACTTCTATGGTGCTTTCCATCGTCAGGAATTCTAATGTCATTCTGTAATCCAGAAATGACTTGGTTCCAAACATTCCAGACTGGAGAATGTGAGATAACAAGATGTAGAGCTGGATGAACACAGCAGGCCAAGCAGCATCAGAGGAGCAGGAAGGCTGATGTTTCGGGCTGAGACCACCTTCAAGAATGAGGGAGGGGAAGGAGTTTCTGAAATAAATAGGTAGAGAGGGGGAGGCAGATGGATAGAGGAGAAGATAGGTGGAGAGGAAACAGATAGGTCAAAGAGGCAGGGATGGAGCCAGTAAAGGTAAGTTTAGGTGGGGAGATAGGGAGGAGAAAGGTGAGTCCAGGGAGGACGGACAGGTCAACGGAGTGGGATGAGATGGAGGTGGGGCTTGAGGTGGGAAGAGGGGATAGGTGGGTGGAAGGACAGGTTAGGGAGGCAGGGACGAGCTGGGCTGGTTTTGGGATGTGGTAGTGGGGGGTGGGGGTAGATTTTGAAGCTTGTGAAGTCCACATTGATACCCTTGGGCTGCAAGTGGAATGTAAGTTGCTGTTTCTGTAACCTTCGGGTAGCATTGTTGTGGCACTGCAGCCGGTCCAGGACAGACATGATGTCTGAGGAATGGGAGGTGTACTTGTTGAGTGTGAACCGAGCGTAGCTTTTCCGCAAAGCGGTCCCCAAGCCTCCACTTGGTTTCTCTGATGTAGAGGAGGCTACAACGGGAACAGTGGATGCAGTATACCACATTAACAGATGTGCAGGTGAACATTTGCTTGATGTGGAATGTCGTCTTGGGGCCTGGGATGGGGGTGAGGGGCAACCTGCGGTTGCAGAGAAAAGTGCCGGGTGTGGTGGGGCTGGAGGGGAGTATGGAGCGGATAAGGGAGTGACGGAGAGAGTGGTCCCTCCTGAAAGCAGATAAGGGTGGGGAGGAAAAAATGTCTTTCGTGGTGGGGTCAGGTTGCAGATGGTGGCAGTGTCGGAGGTTGATGCATTGGATCCGGAGGTTGGTGGGGTGGTACGTGAGGACGAGGGGGATTCTGTTTTGGTTGTTATTACGGAGAGTGGGTGTGAGGGATAAATTGCTGGAAATGCGGGAGATGCGGCAGAGGGTGTTGTTGACCACTGAGTGGGGGTCGTTTCAGTGCTTGAAAAACGAGGACATCTGAGATGTATGGGAGTAGAATGCGTCATCCTGGGAGCAGATGAGGCGGAGGCAAAGGAATTGGGAATAGGGGATGGCATCTTTGCAGGAAAATGGGTGGGAGGAGGTGTATTCTAGGTAGCCGTGGGAGTCAGTGGGCTTGAAATGGATATCGGCTTGTAGGTGGTTGCCGGAGATGGAGACAGAGGGGTCCAGGAAGGAGAGAGGTGTATTAGAAATGGTCCAGGTGAACTTAAGTTTGGGGTGGAAGGTGTTGGTGAAGTGGATGAACTGTTTGAGCTCGAGGCGGCGCCAATGCAGTCAACAATATAACGGAGGAAGAGATGGGGTTTAGGGCCAGTGTAGGCATGGAAGAGGGATTGGTCCACTATCTCCCAGACTGTAGAGCTGGGGTAACTTTCTGTCCTGTGCCCCAAACTGATCCTTTGTTATAGTCCATGCTGCTCCTGTAGAAAGATGTTGCTATTGGTGGAATCTTGCTGTCTGCAATTACCACATGTATTTCTCACACAAAATTAATTCAGTAATTCTGTAAAGTGCTGCGTAAGGGTGGCTTGAATTTATCAGATGCTAAAGAATTGCAGGTCTTTCCTTTCTTTTATGTCTGAGTTTATTTGCCACCAGGTGGTGCAATTTGTGTACATATGCATGAACACTGCAGTGTGACTGCCCAGCAGCAGAGCAGTTGCAGCACCTGGCTGTTAGTTGTATGGCAATACTGATATAATCACAGTGAGCTTGTACACACTGCTTCTGATGATACATGCTACTGTGAAATGTTGGCAATTTGAGACTTTCTCCCCCACTCTGGACTGTGTTAGTGCAAGAAATGGCTAAGGTAACATGAGAAATCCATTTTTGCTTCTAAAATCTAATTTCCATGAAATAACGCTGCTGCTGATGTCCTGTGCAGACATTTCCTGAAGCCTGCCATGGCCCATTGACATTGCCGACCCTGTCAGCATATGTGCTGGAGACCATCTTATTGTTCATCTTGGCATTCAGAGTAATTGCTCCATTCTTTTACTTCATTTTTTTCAAATTTACTCATATTTGCTGCACCAGTTATTTTAATGCAAATATGTGTTTTAATTTCTCTGAATTATACTGGTTTTCAATCTGCCGGACAGTTATAAATTTAAAACATTCACCCTGTGTTTAAATTCTTCTAAGGTGCCTCACCTGTCTATCTTTGTAATAAAGTCTCATTTTCCAAGCCTTCTCAAAGTATGCTGCTCCATCTTTAGATTCTGGTCCATTACTGACATTAGAACATAGAACAGTACAGTACAGCACAGTACAGGCCCTTCGGCCCATGATGTTGTCTGAACTTTTACTCTAATCCTAAGGTCTATCTAACTTGCACCCCTACCTTTATACTGTCATCTATATGCCTATCTAACAGCCACTTAAATGCCCTAATGAGGCTGATTCCACTACCCTGCCACTCTGAGTAAAGAACCTACCTCTGACATCTCCCCTGTATCTACCTCCACTCACTTTAACACTATGTCCCCTCATAATGGCTACCTCCACCCTAGGAAAAAGCCTCTGGCAGTCCACTCTATCGAGACCTCTGATCATTTTGTACACCTCTTTCAAGTCACCTCTCATCCTTTATCGTTCTAAAGAGAAAAGCCTTAGCTCTGTCAACCTTTCCTCATAAGACCTTCCCTCCATTCCAGGCAACAACCTGGTAAATCTCCTGCGCACCTTTTCCAATGCTTCCACGTCTTTCCTGTCATGAAGTGACCAGAACTGGACACAATACTCCAGATGTGGCCGAACCAGGCTTTTGTATAGGTGGAGCATAACTTCACAGCTCTTGAACTCAATCCCTCTATTAATGAAAGCTAACACACTGTATGCCTCCTTAACAACTCTATCCACCTGGGTGGCAACTTTCAGGGAACTGTGGGCATTAAACCCAAGATCCCTCTGCTCCTCCACGCTGCCAAGAATCTTTCCGTTAACCCTGTATTCTACTTTCAAGTTTGTCCTTCCAAAATGAATCACCTCACACTTTTCAGGGTTAAACTTGCCACTTCTCAGTCCAGCTCTGCATCCTATCAATATCCTTTTGTAACCTAGAACAATCCTCCAGACTATCCACAACTCGACCCACCTTTGTATTGTCCGCGAACTTACTAATCTACCCTTCTACTCCTTCATCCAAATCATATGCAAAAATCACAAATAGAAAAGGACCTAGAACAGATTCTTGTGGTACACTACCCGTAACTGTGCACCATGTTGAATATTTTCTGTCCGCTACATCCTTTGTCTTCTAAGGGTCAGCCAGTTCTGAATCCAATCTGTCTCATTTCCCCTTACTTTTTGCATGAGCCTGCCATGTGGAACCTTACCAAATGCCTTACTTAAATCCATGTATACCACATCCACTGCTCTATCTTCATACACGTATTTGGTCATCTCTTCAAAGAATTCAGTAAGGTTTGTGAGGCATGATCTACCCCTCACAAATTTGTACTGACTATCATGAATCAAACTGTGCCTTTCCACGTGGTCACAAGTCCGACCTCTCAGAGCCCTTTCCAATAATTTGCCCACCACTGACGTAAGACTGACTGGCCTGTAATTTCTGGGGTTATGCTTATTCCCTTTTTTGAACAAGGGAATGACGTTTGCCTCTCTCCAGTGTTCCTGAACAGTGAGGATGAAAAGATAATCGTCAAAGGCCCTGCGACCTCTTCCCTCGCTTCCCCTAGAACCTTGGATAAATCCCATCAGGCCCGTGGGACTTATCTGTCTTCAAGTTCCTCAAAATTCCTAGTACATCTTCCTTACTAACATCGACCTCCTCTAGCCTACCAGCCTGTTTCACACTGTCCTCCTGTACAACTAGTTCCCTCTCAGTTGTGAATACTGAAGCAAAGTGTTCATTTAGGACGTCTCCTATCTCTTTAGGCTCTGTGCATAAATTCCCTTTACAATCTTTGATCGGCCCTACTCTTTCTCTGGTCATTTTCTTATTCCTCACATACATGTAAAAAGCCTTAGAGTTTTCCTTGATCCATAAGAGTTTTCTTATGTCCCCTTATAGCCCTCCTAAGCCCTTTCTTCAGCACCATCCTGGATAACTTGTATCCCTCTACAGCCTTTTCCAATCCTTGTTTCCTAAACCTTATATAAGGATCCTTCTTCCTCTTAACTAGTCGTTCGACCTCTCTCTCGAGAACCAAGGCTCCCTCACTCGACCACATCTTCCCTGCCTGTTAGTGACAAACGTATCGAGCACATGCAGTATGCATTCCTTAAACAACCTCCACATTTCAATAGTGCACTTCACTGACAGCATCTGTTCCCATTTTATGTTACCCAGCTCTTGCCTAACAATTGTAATTACCCTTCCCCCAGTTACAAATCTTACCCTGCTTTCTGTACCTATCCTTTTCCATGACTATTATAAAAATAACAGAGATGTTTGCTACTGCCAAAATGCTCTCCTACCAACAGGTCTAACACTTGGCCCGGTTCATTACCAAGCACCAAATCCAAAGTGGCCTCTCCTCATGTTGGTCTATCTAGGTAATGTGTCAGAAATCCTTCCTGATCTCACTGGACAAAATCTGCTCCATCTAAACTATTACAACTAAAACGTTTCCAATCAATATTTGGAAAGTTGAAGTCACCCGTGATTACAGCCCTGTGACTTCTGCACCTTTCCAGTATCTGCCTCCCAATCTGCTCCACTTCTCTGCAACTATTAGGGGGTCTGTAAAAAAAAAACATTGAAGTGACTGCTCCTTTCTGGTTCCTGACCTCAACCTAAACTGACTCTGTAGACATATCATTCTTGAACTGCCTTTCAGTAGCTGCTATACTAGCCCTGACTAGCAATGCCACTCCCCCACCTCTTTTTCCACTTTCCTTATTTCTTTTAAAGCATCTAAATCCTGGAACTTCCAATAGCCATTCCTGTCCCTGAGTTATCCAAGTTTTTGTAATGGCCACAACATTGTAGTTCCAAGTACTGGCTCATGCTGTAAGTTCATCCGCCTTATTTCTGATACTTATAGCGTTGAAGTGTACATATCTCAAACCATCCCTGTGTCCACAGTTACGCTCCATTGATCACATGTATTAACAACCTCACTCCCTGTTGTGTCTGTTGAAAGAATGAGTACCTCATCCTCTGAATTACAAATCCAGTTCCCCACTCCCTGCCAATTTAGTTTAAACCATCCCATATAGCTCAAGTAAACCTCTCTCTCAGGATATTTGTAGCCTTCTGGATCAGGTGCAACCTGTCCCTACTGTACAGGTCCCACCTCCCCCGGAATGTGCTCCAATTATCCACATAATGGAAGCTCTCCCTCCTACACCAGCCCTGTAGCCACGTGTTTAGCTGCGCACTCTCCCTATTTTTTACCTCGTTATCACGTGGCAGTGATCCAGAGATAACTACACTGTTTGTCCTGGACTTCAGCTTCCAACCTAACTTCCTGAGCTTGTTTTTCACATTCTGAGCCCTTTTTCTACCTATGTCGTTGGTACCGATATGTACCATGACTGCTGGTTGCTCACCCTCCCCCGTAAGGATCTCGAAGACACAGTCCGAGTCATCATGCACCCTGATACCCAGGAGGCAACGTACCATCCGTTTATCTCGTTTGCATCCACAGAACCACTGTCTGTGTGTCTTACTATTGAATCTCTCACTACAATTACTCTCCTTTTCTCCCCCCTTCCCTTCTGTGCCACAGGGCCAGGCTCAGTGCCAAACACCTGTCTGCTATGGCCTTCCCCTGATAGGTCTCCCCCATCCCCCCAACAGTATCCAAAACAGTATACTTATTATTGAGGGGAACAGCCACAGGGGATTCCTGTTCTGTCTGCCTATTCCCTTTCCCCTACCTGACAGTCACACAGCTACCTTTTTCCTGTACCTTGGGTGTGACCACCTCCTTTTAACTCCTCTCTATCACCCCCTCAGCCTCCCGAATGATCTGGATTTCATCCAGCTCCAGCTCCAGTTCCCTAACGTAGTTTGTGAGCAGCTGGAGTTGAGCGCACGCCTCGCAGATGAAGTCAGAGGGGATACCAGCAGTGACCCTTATCTCGCACATCCTGCAAGAGGAGCATGCAACCTCCCTAGCTTCCATTTCCTCTACTCTGGATTTCCAGGAGAATAAGAAAAATTAAAAAATAAGGCCTTACTTTACCGACCCTCCACACAGCCTTTTCTTTTTGGTTAGAGGAGGAAGATGGGTGGGAGACAGTACGTGTAGTGTTTTGGGTTTAGTCAATGCTCGAATATATTAGTTCCTTCCTGGCTCGTGTTCTCTCCACACAGCCGCTGCTGAAAACAAGAAGGCCGCTGCTGCACGAGGTAAGTTTTTATAAAAAAAATCTTAAATCTATACTTTGGAGGAAAAGCATTTCAAAGTGAAAATTACAAAACTGCAGTTCAAGTTAACTTTTCTACCCGCACCCTATAATCCACTCGAGGTGCCTTAATAGAATTTACTATTTCTGATGTTCACAATTTACAACTTACTTAAAGATCTACGGATTCTAACTCCTCGGATCATCATGTACTATCTTAAGCATTTGTAGTGTCATCTTCAGCTTTTATGCACTACTGTAGAATTAGCTCCCTAAAACCTTACTACCTTTCTTTTCAAAGCCCACCTCAAATTTTTTCTCACAGTAAAATTGTATTGTTTTGAGGTGTGCACTTCAGTGTGCAAGGAAGGAGTATTTTAAACAATACTTTGCCCTTCAACAGATCAACCTGCAGAGCTTTCAAAATTTATCAGAATTCTCCTGTGGTTTCATTGTAACTCATCTACATAGTGTAAATACTATTTTTGGTTATATGTCATAACTTTAGAATACTGACAAATGTTTAATAAACAACATGTATTTACATTGTACCTTTAGTATGGATATCAAACAAAAGCTCATACTGAGCACAAAGAGTACTAGCATACTACAAGAGCGGCCAACAAGAACTGCAGATGCTGGATTCAGAAACAACATAGTGTGGAGTTGGAAGAACACAGCAGGCCAGGCAGCATCAGAAGAGCAGAAAGGTTGGAATTTTGGGTTGGGACCCTTCTTCAGAAATGTGGAGGAGGAAGGGAGCTAGGCAATAAAGAGAGAGCAGAGGGGTGGGGCTGGGGTGGGGAAGGCAAGTGGGGGATAGGTGAATGCACGTTGGGATTAGTGGTGACTGGTCAGTGGGATGGGTGGGGCAAATAGGTGGGAGTGAAGATGGACAAGTTGTGTTTGTCAAGGAGGCAGGGATGAAAGGGAGGGTTGGACATGGGATGAGGCCAGAAGCGGGGAGATTTTAAAACTGGTGAGTTCCGTTATACTGCAAGCTTTCAAGGTGAAATCTGAGGTCTTGCTCCTTCAGTTTGCATGTGGTGTCATTGTGACACTGGAGGAGGCTCAGGATGGACATGTCACCCAAAGAATGGGAGGGTGAGTTAAAATGGATGATGACCAAAAGGTGGTGGTGTTTGTCGCGTACAGATTGCACATGCTCTACAACGCGGTCTCAGAGTCTACGCTTGCCCTCATGGATGTAGAAAACCACATCTGGAGCAATGGATATAGTCGACCAAGTTGGCGGATGTACAAGTGAACCCCTGTTTGATATGAGAGGTTTTCCTTGGGCCTTGAATGGAGATGAGAGGGGCGGTGTAGTACTTCCTGTGGTTGCAGGTTCGGGTGCCAGTGGAGTTCGTGAGGAGTGTGGACTGTGAGGAATCACAGAGTCTGCAGTCCCTAGAAAAGGCAGATGGGGTGGGGAAGGAAATATTTCTTTGGTCATAGGATTGGGTTGTAGGTCACGGAAGTGGCAGAGAATGATCTGCTGGATGCGGAGGTTGGTGGGGTGATGTATGAGGATAAGGAGGATTCTGTCTTTATTTTTGTTGGGGGCAGGGTGTTTGAGGGCAGAAGGTCAGGAAATGCAAGAGATGCAGTTGAGGACATTTTTGATCAATGGAGGGGGATGGGGGGAGGAAAATGTTGCTGTCCTTGAAATTGGAGGACTGGGATCTGGGATATCCGGGAGTGGAGTGCTCCATCTTGGGAGCGGACGCGGTGCAGGGGGCGGAATTGGGAGTAGTACATCACTGCATTCACCAGTTTTAAAATCTCCTCATCCCATGTCCAACTAGCCCCCTCTTCATCCTGCCTCCTTGGGTCCATCTTCTCTCCTTCCTATCCACCCGACCATCCCAGTGACCAATCCCCACAACTCCCTACGTGCATTTACCTATCACCATCTAATCTATATTCTCCAGCCCAGGCCCAACCCATTTCTCTCTCTATTTATTTCCCAGCTCCCTTCTCTTTCCCCATTTTCTGAAGCAGGGCCCTGACTTGAAACATCAGCTTTCCTCTTCCTCTGCTGCTGCCTGGCCCATTGTTTCACTGTTGGCCCTGCTAAAAACAGAGTACCCAAGTTAGTGTTTCTCTGTATGGGGGATTGATGGCTCCCAATTGCTTCAGAGTCATGCATCTCATTGGATAAGTGCAACTACTTGAAATGTCTGATGTTTGAATATCCTTTTTTTAGAAAAGTGAAGAGAAATAAAACATTGTTGATTTGTAACTTTAAATGTACGTTGTTAGGCAACAAGTCAACAAAGCTGGCCATGTCCATAAGAAATCTATTGAGGACCTGTATTCTCTTCTGAGTGTCTTGAAAAAAAACCCCAACCAGAACTGTATACCTATGAAAAATCGAGATGATAGCGTACCTCTATCTTTGGAGAAAGGTATGAAATTCTAGTTGTTCAACTTATTGCATATTCCACCTCGGCCGTTGGGTGAACTCTGTTTGATGTTTGCACATCCTTTCTGAACCCTGTAGACCAGATTGTATTTGTTGTTTAAGTAAATCAAGTAAATTTGATTGGCAAAGAAATGAGGCTGAATAGTGAGATTCAGAGCTACATTAGACAGAAGAACAAATTATTGGAAAAGTGTCTTTTGATCTTGGAACCAAGGTCAGAAACCTGTTGGTTGAAGATCTACCTCAATTCCATGTTTAGATCTTGGATGGAAGAGTTTAGAAATAAAAAAAAATTGGGAGTAGATTTGAACCTAAGTTCTTGTGAGCATGCATCCTAAGGGCAAATTCAATGTGTAGAGTCATTCAAAAGGTCATAAAATGGTTGGTATGGAAAACAAAACAAGTCAAAAGCAAGGAGTATTCTTAAGCACTTTGTTTGGAGCCATACAATGGCACTTTTAAAGTGTAAATGATTAGATTAGTCCTGGCTTAGGAGCATTGAGGCAAGAAAGTGGAAACCTGGCCCAATTAGATTCGCTAACTGCAGCTACAGGGGACCTTTGCACTTCATCAACAGAAATCTAGTTCTTCAAAGAGCAGCAGTGATATTTGTAACTTAAATAACACTGTCAAAAAATATGTTTAATGATTTATAACAGTATATAGTTTTGCCATATATAGTTTTGCTTAATAAACTTTATATATCAAGTTGATTTCTGCATTTAATGCCCTTGCACATAGATCTTACCCACTCCTGCCACCCACACCCCTCCTGATTGCAAATAACATAGCTTCTTAGTAGTTTTGTTATATATTGTATGAAATGTAAGAATTGCATGTATGTTTCAAAAGGAAGCATTCAAACAGTACCCATTGGATACATCGAATCCTGCTTCATGGCGAAAAATGGCACCCCTCGGCAACCGACTATATGTAGTTTGTCTCGGGCACGACTTAAAATTAGCAAGACAATTTTTAACAATCCGGAACACTCGCTCATGGGCCTGGATCAGTTTTCACATGTCTGGTAGGTGGATTTCTATTCTGGATGTCATTTTTTAACTTCTCTGATAGTTCAGTGTTGCATACTTTTTTTCTTTCTGTGGTACAATTTTAAAGTAATTCCAAATTGAATTAAAATTCTGTTCTCAATTTCCATTAAGAACATCCATGTTTTTTTCTGATGCTTGTTACTGTAGCACCAGATTTATTGAATTCAATTTAAAGACCCGGAATGGGGTCGGAGCAATCTCCCTCTCTCTGTCTCTGAGTTGCTAGTTCAGAACCATATGCATTATAATCTCTTGCGAAGGCTGCGTTGGGTGAGTGGGCACAATGTGGCTGAAATTTAAACATTTACTTGTGTAAGTGGCTGCAAAAGGACCCAAATTTAGTATGTTTCATGTATGTTTGAAAGGTACAAACTTATTGATATCATTGAATCAGCTCAGGTAAACATATTTATTTACTGGCATAATTAGGGTAATTGAGCAGTGTATCTTTTGCTATAACTGTGGCACATGATCATTTATGTGGTCTACCCAGCCATATGTTTGAAGTCCATTCACGTTTTACCAAATTCCGTTAAAGCTGCAGTACAGGAAATGATCACTTGAACCACCTCCCACACCTCCTCTTACCTTATACATATATCTTTCTTCCCCTTTTTTCAGTCATGTATTTATCCGCCTTCCGCTAAATGCATCAATTCTCTTCACTTCAATTGTTCTATGGTAGCAAGTTCCATATTCTCACTAGTCTCTTGGATTTTAATTATTAGTAATCATTTTATTTCTGACCATTTTAGGTTTGGATTCTTCTCATGGAAATGTTTTCTCTTGGTTTAACCTTTCAATGTCTGAAATTAATAGCTCACCCCTCCACTTTCTCTTCATTTCAAGAGAGAAGCATCGCAGCCTGAACACCTTTCCCTGATAACTATGTTTTGTCAGTTCAGGTATCATCCTTCTGAATCTGTTTACATTTGTGCAATGCCTGTATGTACGTCTCACAATATGGAGACCAGAAAGCTTTGCACAGCACTACAGATATTTCTTGAAAGATTCGATACAGGATTAGCATAATTTATTTACTGCTGGATTGTATTCCTCTACAAATAACTTTCAATGTCTAGTTAGCTATTATTTAATAGACTTACTCATCCACACAGCCTCTTTTTGTGATTTGTGTATCTTTATCTTGTGGCATTCAATGAGAAATATTGTAAAAATAAACTAATTGCACTTATCTTCTTTGTCTTAAATCGGTTTTGTCTCAACCCAAACTTTGTTAGAAGTGATGTTTGTGATCAAGATAATAAGCTATCAATCCCGAACAGTAAATAATCTTTGTTTTATCTCATTTTAAAATTGATTAATATATACAATTCCTGCAATTTTTTAAAAGCGTGAAAAATAAAATTAGAACAAAACTGGAGCTGGTATAAATAAGATGTCTCTGTTCTTCCAGAAGAGCTTGAAGAGGACCTGGAGTAGAGAATTGGCACTGTGGTGTTGCAGCATTATTTCTGACAAGCGTTCCCTTTTGTGTACCTCCCCACTAGGAGTACTAAATTCATCCTTGGACAAAAAAGTTAATTTTTTTGAGGTTGTTTGGCATAAAGCTTAGCAATGAGTCAGCAAATATTAAAACGTGGTGCTATTTCTGATTCTCATTCTCATTCCTATCTGGTAAGATTCATTGCCTGCATCAGAGCAAAACCATCCCTTGTATTCCTGTACTATAATAAAATTTTCTCTGAAATATATCATTGTAGTGAACTTGTATTTTTATCTTGAATGCCCAAAGTATTGGGTAAAACCGGTGTGTTAAAATCAAATACTGTGTGTTTTGTGACATAAGCTATTCGATTAATGTGTGGAGCTAATCAGGAAAAATGTATCATTCTAATGTGGCTTTGGCTTTGGCTTTGTGGAGCAATACAGAATATTTTCTCCACTGTTGCAGAGCTTTTCCAAAGTTTACAGGCGATGTGTAAATCTAAGTGCCTTATTTAACACTAAAATGTGCTGGATGTAATCACTAATGCGATGGCCAAATTTGAATAAAACTAGAGTACTGAATGAATTGTTTTTCCCCCATGTGTAACTGCTTACTTTCAAAGACATTTTCATAGTTTTCCCAAGGAGAGCAAAATCTAGTTTCTTATTTCTCCTAAGACTCAAAGTAATCATATTTGTTGACCTTGTGCTATATATGTATGTTTTATTGACGTTATCAAATTTCTAAATTGCACATGTATGACACTTGATATATGCAGGATTATCTTTGTTTTCCACAAAAATGGACATCAGAGTTTTAAAGCTAAAGTCAAACCACCTAGACTGAATGGATTAAAGACTGGAGTCTTTTCTACAAGAAGTCCTCATCGTCCCAATGCAATAGGTTTAACACTGGCAAAGCTGGATAGGATTGAAGGTATGGTGCTTTGAAGATTTTCTCAGGCTAAAATATTTTTTGACCCAACCAAGGAAGGTAGGAATCCAGGTGGCACTTTCCCTGTATGACACTGGGATGAATTAGAACAGAAATGGCACTATTACAACTTTATATTTTCTGAAATGGGTTTTTGTGTAATAGAAACGCCTGTCCAGCATGAATAAAGGATAGAAAATTGCGAAGACTGGAATCTGACCTTGACATTGTAGGCTGCCAGTGAACTGTGAACTGAAACATTGTACCTGCAGTCCTAAGCCTTGTCAGCCTAAGCTTGAATATTGTCCAAATCTTGTCACATTTGAACGTGGACTGTTTCAGTGACTGAGGAGTTGCGAATGGTGTTGGGCATTGTGCAATCATCAGCCAATGCCACCACTTCTGATCTTATAATGAAGCAGCTGAAGATGGTTAGGCAAAAGGCACTACTCTGAGGAACTACTGCAGAAATGTCCTGGAACTAAGATGACTGATACTAGCGAATAGGAGGTTGAAGGGTGACCTTCTAGTGGTTTGTAAAGTCATAAGGGCCATAGATAATGTGAATGGCAAGGATCTTTTTCCCTAGGGTAGCGGAGTTCAAAAGTAGGTGAGAGGAGAACGTTTTAGGAAGGACATGAGGGCCACCTTTTTGTTCAGAGTGGTTGGTGTGTGGAATGAACTTTCAGAGGAAGTAGTGGATGCTGGTACAGATTACAATATTTAAAAGACATTTGCATACTTCCGTGAATAGGAAATGCTTGGAGCGATGTGGGCCAAATGCAGGCAAGTGAGATTAGTTTAGTTTAGTTTAGGAACATGTTTGGCATGGACTAGTTGGAAATGAAGGTCAGTTTACATGCTGTATGACTCTGTAACCTTGGCCATCATCTTGTGTAACACTCCAACCAGTGGAGAATTTGTCCGTTGATACCTATTGATTCCAGATTTGCTAGGGCTCCTTGGTGCCACAGTTGATTGAATGCAGCCTTGATGTCAAGGGCTGTTTGTCACTCAATGTCAGAAATTCAGCTTTTTGGTCCATATTTGAGCCAAGTCTGCAATGAGGTTAGGAGCTAAGTGGCAGAACCCAAACTGCATGTCACTGAGCAGGTACTGCTTGATAGCACTGTTGATGATACCATCCATCATTTTACTGATGATGAGAATAGACCGATGGGGCATTAATTCGCTGGCTTTGTCTTGATATTAAGTTATTGGCAGAAGAACCAAAGGCGACATGAGGAAAAACACTTTGTTAATGAATATGTGGAAGATGAAGACTGACATGGATTTTGAAAGGGAATCGGATAAGCATGTGGAAGTGGAATAAGCCGGTTTAGCAAGGGCAAAAATGAATGTCTAGGGGGGTTTTGCATCAAAGATTATGTTAGGGAAGTGACAGTTGGTGAAAGATGTTTAATATATTTAAAGCTCAGTTCCAGATCATATAATTTCTATGGTTTTGTGCAACATAGTTCATCATTAAGTTTGCATCTAATCTTTAAATATTTGTTATAATTATACTCATGAAAAGTAGGTAACTAAAATATTAAGTCATTGTACTTCAGGTTTATTGATAATTATGAGCAATCAATGTTTAAATGTTTGTGTATAATTTGTTTTTATAATTTCTTTAAGGTGACACCGTTTATCTTTCGGGAATTGACATGATACAAGGAACACCAGTACTGGACATTAAACCATATATTCCAGAATATGATGCACCTCGAGGTGCTCCACCAAGAAACAATGGTCAATTGCATCAAGAGATTCTTATGCCAAATGAAGAGTGTCAAGACACAACCATTCCAATCACTGGGGTGGTGACTACACAGTCAGAGAATAAGAAACCAGGCCATGGTAAGGTAGCTTCAGGGACTGCAGATGCATTTTATAATGGCTGGGTGCAACCTGCTCCGAGAGATGCGTCATACCCAGTCAGAAAGATGGATGATAATCTTACTGGAGAAGACCGGTACCCTGTACAAGCAGGAGCTACAGTTTCAACCTGCACTATGGATGAATCTACAGATAAACAGCAGTGTTGCATCCCTGAGCTAAAAGCTGAGAAATTTGATGTACTTGCTGGAAAGGAGGATGCTTCTTATGAAAATATACTCTTGGCTGTGGAGAAAATCAAATGTCAACTTGTCCACAATGATGCTTTGAACAAAATAATTGCACGAGATAAAGTTTTTTGCTTAGATTCTGAACAGTTAAGTGCTGCCATGGTCTGTCAGAATAAACAGCAAAACGATGAAGATGCTATTAACATACCTGGGAACCAGTTGTCTAACAGTACGGTTGCAACTTGGATAAAACAATCACCTGTACCATCCTTACAGGTTCGATTCACTCCTCATGCAGAATTGGACCTGGAGCAGTTTCAGGCTCCAGGTGGGGCAGGTATGAATGATAACAGAACCAGCAGCTAGAATTTGGATCTCTGAATTAATATGTAACATCCAATGGAATTAGAAAATCAAAGTATATTGTATGTTTGTTTGTTTATTTATTTATTGTAGCTTGCATTTTGTTACTAAATATAGTGAAAATTTTTGTGCAGTGTCAGCTCTCTTCAGTGCCATCTTAGAACACAGTAAAGTAAACCAAAACATGGAACACAGGCAGAAAAATAAAAAAAAATAGTGTTTATCTTTACTGTCCTCCTTGTTAAGCTCTCCACTGTAGGCCATGGGTCTGGTGGCCAGCCATGAATCCCCTTCGCAGCTGCAGCTGGAACAAAAGTCTCCCCTCTTCAGCACCGTCTTGCCTCTACCGATGCCCTCACCGCCAAATCCTCACTGGACCTCACCAGTGCTGATGCCACTGATTCCACCCAGTACCACACCTGCCCAATTTCAAATCCATCATGGACACAAGTCCGCTTTGCACTCGCTGCTACTGATGTTGCCCGGTCTCTTACTAGACTCAAACTTGCCTCTGCCACAACAGGCATGAGTTGGTACTAGGGCCACCTCATTGTTGCAGAAGTGTTGGGCTCATTTCAAGCCTGTGCTGGGTTCACTCTGCAACCACCACGAGTCTGCTGTTGTCCCACTTGCTGCTGTCGAAGTCTTTGCCACAACCAAACTCTTCAACTAAGAGGTTACGTTTTTTTTAAAAAAACAAACCAGAAAACAGAAAAAAGAAATGAAAAGAAAAGCGGATGGAGGAGACAACCTCTCTGATGAAGGGTCTAGGCTTGAAATGTCAGCTTTTGTGCTCCTGTGATGCTGCTTGGCCTGCTGTGTTCATCCAGCTCCACACTTTGTTATCTTAGAGGAGACAACCACTGGGTTCAGGAGCCTTACTCCACTGCCAACTTCCCAGAAGTAGGAGTAAAACAAAGCATAACATTTAGCCACTGTGTCTGCATTGGCTGTTTGGAAGAACTGTGCAATTAGCCCCCTTGCCCCATTTACCTTCTCTGCTGTATAACACTGTAATTTATTTGTTCCCCTTCAAGTGTTTATCCAACTTCTTTTGAATCTACTGCCACCACACTTTCAGGCAGCAAAATCCCAAATATGACAGCACAGATTGCTGCATTTAAAAAGAATTGTGTTGTCACTGGTTCTTTTGCAGTTACTTTAAATCTGTGACCTCTAGTGACCAACCCTCCTTCCCCTGGATATGGTTTCACCTATTTACCCTACCATAATCTTTTTATGATTTTGAGTACACTTACTAAATCTCCCCTTAATGTTCTGTGTTCTTAAGGACAATCCCAGCTTTATTTGTCTCTCCATAGTGTGGTAGGGATTGAACAGAGTGGTATACTGTTGCTGAATCAATGCTTGTTAAAGGTTTAGCATAACTGCTTTACTTTTGCACTGCTCAACTATAGAACCAAAAATGCAGCATGTTTTACTAACAGTCCGCACTAACTTTTTGTGAATATTTTATACTTTAATTGGTTCACAATTCTTTTGCAAATTTTGCTCTGCTTTAACAAAATCAAAAATCTCATTAATTTTGTGATCTTGGGGACTATGATCTCGTAGCTTTATTCTGTTAGTAAAACTCTCTAAAGTTGTACTTTAAAGTGGCTGTTTGTATACCTTTTAGCGTTTAGAATTTTGATGTATTTAAGAACTAAAGTCTGATAAATATTGTCTGTTCACAGATCCAAACAAAGTGTCACTGAAATATTTCCAGTCTGTGAAGGAAGCAAAGTCTGCCATTGAGGCTGTGCTAGCAGCTGATCCAAGATCCGTATATCGCAGAAAACAGTGCCAGGACACATTGTTTTACTTCACTGTAGACGTTGCCCACATCACGACTTGGTTTGGAGATGACTTTGCTGAAATTTTAAGGATAAAACCAGTGAAACAGAATGCATAAATTAGAACTGTTGGACTAGAAATTCCTAATCAAGATTGTTAACATTGCATTTTCCATAAAATTAAAAACCAATGTTAACAATCTTCATTCAGCCCTGTATAGGAGTGGAGTTTTGCATTATGTACACTTCCTTTCAACTTATTCCACTTTCATTTGACACCACATTTGCTGAGATCACATTTGGAGTATTGTATTCAGCTCTGGGTACCTTATTTAAGGATGTTAACGCCATGGAGAGAGTGCAAAGGAAACTTATGAGTGTGATTCCAGAAATGAGGGATTTCAGATGCAAGGAAAGAATAGAAAAAGTAGGTTTCTTCTTCTGTGCTCCAGGGACAATCAAAGGTAACCTTATTGAGGTGTTCAAAAATATGAATAATTTTGACGGGGTAAAGAAGGATATTCTGTTTCCACAGTTTGGAATGTCAGTAACTAGGGGTCACAACTGAAAGATTGTCAGCAAGTAAGATGAGAAATTTCTTTACTTAGTTGCTAGGATTTGGAATGTACTACCTTGGAGCGTGGTGGAGGTAGATTCCTAGGTTTCAGTAGAGACCTGGATATATACTGGAAAGTGATGAATTTAGAGGGCTACAGCGGTAGTCCCATTCTCCAGCCCTAACTGGATTGTTCTACCAGGAATAGGTACAGACAGCATGGGCTGAATGTTCCCCTTCTGCACTGTTAAAATTCTGTGATTCCACCGTCTCTCCATGCTTAAGTTTAGATAGGTAGTTTCTAACATATATTATCACATAACGGTTGCCTTCATTGTTGGTACCGTGTTGCGCCGAAGGCACAAGTTTTAAGAAACATGTGAAATGAAAGAATAAAAATAAAGACCATGACATCAAAATGAAAATTATGCCTTTTAGTTTTGCCTAGTCCAACATTGCCTTCCCTCTAACAATTCTTCATCTGAGCACTACACTTAATTTTGATTGCCTACATGCACCATTGTGATTTTAATCTTTATTCATTTTTGGCCCTGGATACTTATAGCTTTGTGAATCTTTAGCAGTAAATTTAATTCCAAGAGCATTACCACAATGTTTAGTTCTTCAGCTATACAGTGAATTATACTGACTTTAGCATTTTACTTTAAAGGTTATATGAGTAAAGTTTCTGTTGGGGTTTTCCTCCATAGCATTTCTATTCAACTCATTCTCTGCAATTTCTGTCGAACTTATTTTCTCAATGTGTTGAATTTTGTCATGAGTTTCTTTCTAGCTGTGATGAGCAGTGATAGTCATGGAAATGATTGCTGCTGAACCCTCAAATCAGAGACAAAAACAAAGTTGCTGGAAAAGCTCAGCAGGTCTGGTAGCATCTGTGAAGGAGAAAAGAGTTAACGTTTCGGGTCCAGTGACCCTTCCTCAGATAAGAGAAGTGGCGTACTCTAAATTTTTAAAATATGACTGTCTTTTCTTTACTCAGTAATCCAATGTCCAAATAGATTAAAACAAAAATTAACTTATTCCTCCGAGTGCTTTTGTTAACTGTTTTATTTCAACTATAAGGCTGCAGCCCCACCCTTCCCCACCCGCCAGGAGGTGAATATAGATTGGATCACAAACCCAATAAAACTATGTAGACTGTGTGTATACCAACATTCCCTCTTTCACTGCACAGACCTATGAGGTCCTCGTGTGGCATCAACCTCCAAAACTGGAAATAAATGTGTTGGCACACTAATTAAAATGTGCAGGCTCTCAGCACCTAGACAATGTAGAGGGAATGTTGCCACGCAATTTATATTATATCCTTGGTTATACCAGTCCTCTTCATTCTATCATATTGCTAAAGTCTTATGGAAGTTTCTATGTTAAACTTTTCAAAATTAATTTAAGGAAAGCTAAGATGAAATACTACAGAGTTTCAAGTAAACTTTTTCAATCTCGAGGCAGTTTTGTTTTCCCCATGAATTGTGTGTGTAAGTAAAGGCTGGGGCGAAAGCTTGCAATGATATTGCATTTTTCATTCCCTAAGATGTCTGAAACTGATTTACAGTCAACTGGATGCTTCCGAAATGTATTTACTTGATATTAAAGGGAACATGGCAGCCAATTTTCACAATAGTATGCTTCCCTCCAAAACGCAATGCCACAGATTATTAAGGTCATGTTTTATTGGTGACAGAAGGATAAATGTTGGCCAACCAGAGCTTCATTGCTATCTCACTATCCTATTTTGTGTTACCGAAGCAGGTAAACAGGGCCGAGATTTAATACAAGACAAACGGCATTGCTGTCAGTAATACATTAAAGTTTCAGTCTTATGTGGTCAGCTACGGAAGTCAAATTTGATCTTAAATGCAAACCAATTTGAGAGCCTGTTGTTGTTGAAGGAAACTTCATCTCTCACTGAGTGCCTGTAGCAAGAGGACACATTATCACTGAGTCAGCCATTTTTACATTAACTATTACAGACACTAGATTATAGACTCATTTTGTAAGATTGAAATGTAATGGCCCCGAACCAAACCATGGTCTTTCTGTGAGGTCAAAGCCATTTCTGCAGAGACTTTCTCACTTTCTCATCAGCTGTGGCTCAGCAGGTAACACTCGCTGCTCCTTGAATTGAAAGATTTTATAATCAAGTTGTCCTTCAAAGACTTGAGCGCAGTGTCTAGTTTGACTCTAGGGGTGCTGCACTTTGATATGCTGCTGTATCAGGGAATGCCACTCTATCAGAAAGGCTAATGTGTCTTCCATGTATGGGATAGAGATGGATTGATGTGACAGTTGTTGGTTCACATCATTTTTTTGCAATACTGTCATTTAAACCCCATCAGATGTGTGTAAATCCTTTCACCTCTGGGTAAAGGTTCCGATAGTATCAAAGATAAGGTATGGCCTAGGGAATGTGACATCACAAATGCAGTATGTTGCAGTGCAGAAGGAGGCCATTCATCCCTCTGGGCAATTAGAATGTACAATAACATACAATAGGCCAGCCAGAGATGCCAATATCCTGCAATTTTTTTTTAAAATAAGCCCAATGTGTCTGTGCTAACCAATCTACACCAATTCTATTTTAGAGAACGTGGCCTCTTGCGTTGATTGTTATGACATCCATGTATTTATAGAGTCATACAGTCATGCAGCGTAGAAATAGATCCTGCAGTCCAATTAGTTCATGCCAAACATAATCCCAAACTAAACTAGTCCCGCCTGCCTGGTCCTGGCACATATCATTCCAAACCTTCCCTATTCATGTACTTATCCAATTCTCTTTTAAACATAATTGTACCCACATCCACCACTTCCTCAGAAAGTTCATTCCACTTGTGAACCACCCTCTACGCAAAAAAAATCTTTTTTTAAAAAATCTCTCTCCTCTTACCTTAAAAATGTGCCTCCTAGTCTTACTTCTTAAAGGTTGTAAGGTTTTGTGCCTGTACTGCCTCACAGGCAGTGCATTTTCAGATTCCCACCATCCAATGAGTGGAAATATCTCCTCAAATCTCCCCAACCCTCATTCTTTCATCTTAAAATTATGAACACCACTCGACCCCTCAACTAAGGGGGGGCAATTGTTTACTATCCACGCTGTCCATGTCCATCATAATCTTATACACCTCAATTGCATTCTCCCCACAGCCTCTCCGCTCCTAAGAAAAGAACCTGATCCTACCTAGACTGTCCTCACAGATGAAATATCCCAACCCACGCAATATCCTGGTGAATCTCCTCTGAACCCTCTCCTGTGTATTCACATCCTTCCTACATATGATGTTTAGAACAGCACACAGTACCCAGCTGTGGCCTAACCAAAGTCTTGTACAGCTCCCACATAACATCTCTGTTCTTCTCATCTATGCTATGACTGATAGAAGCCAGTGCCCTGTCTGCCACCTTACCCACTGTATTAGCCAGTCCTGTCATCTTCAGGGATCTGCGGACAAGTACCCCAAGATCCCATTGTACCTTTGAACTTTATAGTGTCCTGACATTCAGGGAGTACTCCCTTGCCTTGTTTTTTCTTCCAAAGTGCATCACCTCACACTTATCGGGGTTAAATTCCATCTGCCACTAGTCCACCCCTCTGACTAACTCATCAATATTTTGCTGCAGCCTAAGATCTTTTTCTTCATGTGTAATATCCTGTCCAATCTTTGTATCATACACAAATTTACTTAACATTCCATCCATATTTCCTTCTATTTCATTAATATATATAATAAACAACAGGGACCCAGCACTGATCGCTATGATATGCAACTGGACACTGGCCTTCAGTCATGGAACAGTCTTCTACCACCACCCTGTGTCTCCTACCACTAAGCTTATTTTGCACCAACTCGTGAGGCCACTCTGGATCCCAAGTGCTTTTACCTTATTTATCATGTGGGGCTTGTTAACGGTTTTGCTGAAATCTATATAAACTACATGAACTGTACTGCATAACCTTCATCTGCACATCTGATGACCTCTGAAAAATATAGTCAAATTTGTTAGGCATGACTTCCCTCTGATAAAATCATGTTGACTATCACTGATCAAACCTTGCCTGTCCAAGTGGAGATTATTTCTCTCTTTCATGATTTTCTCCAATAGTTTTCCGAATACTGACATGAGATTCACTGGTCTGTAATTCTCTGGTTTATCTCTACTACCCTTCTAGAAAAATTGAACCACATTTGCTGTCCTCCAGTCATCTGGCATCTTGCTTGTTGCCAGAGATTAATTAAAAATTTAGGCCAGAGCCCCTGAAGTTTTGTGCTTCATCTCCCACATCCATCTAGGATACAACCCATCTGGACTTGGTTATTTGTCCACTTTTAAACAGGCCAAATCCTCAACACATCCCTACTCCCTATGTCAGTCTGCTCAAAACTCTTACACATTCTCCCCAATTCTATACCTACATCATCTTCTGAGTGAAGACAGAAGTGTTCATTTAACCTCTAACCAATGTCCCCTAGCTACACATGCAGATTGCTGCTTGGTCCCTAATAGGATGTATCCTTTCCTTGGATATCCTCTTTTCCTCAATGTACTTACAGAATATCTTGGGATTCTCCCTAATTTTATCTGCTATTGTTTTTTCATGATCTCTCTTTGCTCTCCTAATTACTTTCTTAAGTTCACGCCTACACTTTCTATACTACACTGGTTGGGGGCCTCTGTTGATTTGAAATAACTTTGAAATAGCTAAAACCCTCTCTTTTCCTTCCTAGCCGGTCCTGAATAACCTTAGATATCCAGGGTTTTGTTGCTCCTACATGTCACCCCAAAGGGAACATGTTGGGCCCATACTCTTCCCATTTCATTTTGGAGTATACATACCTGAATCCCCATTCTGTTGATTTTTCAATGGGTCCAATCTACCATGGCCAGATCCTGCCTTATTTTAAAAGTTGCCTTTTCCTAATCCAAAACTCTTTTTTGCAAATCATCTCATTCCTTTTCCAAAACAAACTTAAAATATCTTGTGTTTTTGGATCCCCCATTGTCCTCAAATGCCTGTCCAGCATTTTTTTTTCCCAGCTGCAACAACACCAAATCCTCTGCACCAGCTCTGCAAATTAGCAATTCACTCAGTGCTATTTTCCTATCTTCTGCCTGTATCTCTACACATTCAGCCCATTCAGATTCACTTTTGAATGTATCAATCAAAGCTGCCCCCACCATATGCACAATGTGTGGTAGTTCTTAATCATGTGCTGTGTGAAGAAGTTTCTTCTATCAATTTTGCTGCTTTCACCCATTATTATGTGCCTTCTTGTTCTCAATCCCCACATATTTGGGAACAGTCTCTCTATCGACTCTGTCAAAACTCCTCATTACTTTGAATATTTCTCTCTCTGATCTACTCATAGCCTTTTTGACTGCAAGTAAAAGTGTCCTACTTTCTCCAATATATTTTTGCCATGGAAATTCCTTGTTTGGGAAACATTCCCATGAATATTTTCTGTACCGTCTCCAATTAATGCCTTCACATTCCTCCAAATATGTGATGCTTAGAACTAGATGCAGTTTTCCAGCTAAGGCCAAGCTAGTATCTTATAAAAAGTTCAACATGACCTTGTTCTTCTATTCTACCTAGATTTTTGTATGCAACATTAACTGCTTTCTCAATTTGTCACACCACCTTCAATAACTTATGTATTATGACCCAATTATCTCAAAGCTGCTGATAAAGAAGCACAGAGAGAACCTCAGATTAGAGGTTAGCACAGCCCCAGACAGACTCAGTGGGATAAAACAATTAGATTCACGTATGTGCAAAGAGAAACTATCACCAACAAATCCCAATTGTATGATTCAAAAGCCCCTGCATTGGCCAGAATCATGGTGAGCATGATGAGTTTCTCAGGTGAGAATCCAAAAGTCAGATTCTTGATATCAAGATAAACTTCCACAATGAAGTCTTCCTTCTATAGATGGCAATTTACTTTTTTGACATGCATTTGCATCATCAATTACACAATTCATTGGAATTAACTTCAACTCACCCTCCCAATCTAATTCTGCCCATTGAGACACTTGAAACCTCAGAAATTAAGCTGCATGAATGAAGCATGTACCTGATCATTTCGTCTTCTGCCTTCAGTCTGGGTGAGTACACAGCTTTCACTGCCTCTTTCAATACCATCAGATACTCCTTCACTGTTGGAATCATTACAACTGCAGAAGACAGCCCCATGTTTATTAAGGTACGACATATCCCTGGACCATTAGTTCATCCAACTGGGCCATGACAATGCACCAGGTGCACTTACACACAGAAAGAAAGGAAGACAGATTTTTGCTGAAAAGATTACTTGAATACAGAAGACAGAGCAAAAAATTGTGGTTGAAGGAAACAGTGCAGAATCAATATAAAAGAGGGAGTATATGTTGCTGTATGGCACAGTGCTGTGTTGATGTCAAAGGGGTTGCATGGGCCAGCAGCTTATATGGCAAATGCTCTGCATGTGCTTGAAGAACATGACAATGTATGAAAAGGAAATAGGAAACATGTTTAATGGGTTTAGGGTGACTTCCAGTCAGATAGGAAGTACATATCAGGAGATGAACCATTTCTAGTCTAGGAGGTTGTCCACAGTTAGTCAGGTAATTGGTCCAATGCAAGTCCAGGGGTCTGCACTGCCAGTAACTGGACAATTGTCAGTCCTAGCAGAAAGCAAAAGCCATCCAGACCTAGTTAGTTGCTATATTGAGGTAGTTTTGCTAATTCAAGTTTGGGCTGTGGTCGATCAAGACTGGCCTGCAAGTCAATACGAGGAATGTCCATGGTCAGGCAAGTGGTGGATCATACATGGCATGGTTTAGGATTAGTCAATGGCATCATCACCTAGACCTTATTATTGCCTTCAGTGTCCCTGAAATTCATCCTTAACATCAATTTATAGGTGAGTGGCTGCCTGACAGATGGGATCTTCAGTCAGCTCAAGAGATGAAGCCAGATTTGGTGATTGAAGCACAGCACATCCTTTCATTGGTGGAAGATGCTCAACCTCTTTCACTTCAGAGAACTTTCTCCCATCCTATGTGGGCAATAAGACTTCAACAGATATTAGAACATTGCAAGTGAAGACGGAATAGTGGCCTTGTGAGCATAAAGTAGCAGAGAGAGAATGATACCATTTATCCTTGCACAACACAGGAGATCATTAATTATCTTCCTGTACTGCTTTGTGGTCCTTTGCTGTGGGCCAGCGGTACTGAGATGAGCTGCAATATCGTTCTGGTCCTCCTGGTTTGCCTGCAGGGAAGAAGATGGATCTTCTGTCAGTAACCCCATCCAGCATCTGGACAGCAGCATTAGTGAAGCTGGAAGCCAGCTTGGACTTTTTGAAAGGTTTCTGGGAGTATCCCACAGGCTTAGGGAAAGTTTCTGACTTGCAGCACGCAAAGTGGTGTCCAGGTGGAGCAAGATTCTGCAACCCTTGAATGTCCCACTGGTGGCAAGAATACCTCACTCACTTTCCATATGATGCACCCAGTACCTTGTACAATACTTTGTTTGCATTGATAATGAGCCAAAATGTACATGATCTCATGAGACAAGTCATCCTGGGCAATGGTGACTATGATGATGTCTAACATTTGCAATTTCATACTTCAACTTCAAAATAGAAAATCTCACCCAAAGTATCTGCAGAAAGGCTAGGTTCAGGAACTCCAAGGAACTGATGCAGTGATTACAGTGCACTTTAAGCATATCCCTGTCTCACAAGTATCTGTTTAGGAGATTTTATCTAGTTCTCTGGCCCACAGTTCTACAGCCAGGAAGACAGGGAAGGCCTGGCAGTGAACAGTAAAATCAGTAATAAGCTAAAAGACAAGGAAGATGACCAGGAAACTTACTCCAAACCCTAGCTAAATATAAGATCTAAAAGCAAGCTGTGGTGCACAATCAGAGTGTGTGTTTCCTCCAAAGTGAGGGGCATATTATGCCAAAATTGTTATAGTCAGTTTAAGTAACAAGGATAGGCTTTAAGAAGCGTTGGCTAATTAAATAGCATTTTGTTTATGTTTCTGGCGCTAACCCTACAAAAGGTAATAGGTTCAATTAGGATACGATATCAACTCCTTGAAAAGTTGCAATAATTCATCACAATTTAGTTTCAAAAAATCCCTTTATTTCTAATCCAGATCGTCTTTCAGTCTCAATTAATTTTGTAATCCAACATTTACCTCTACCTCTGCAAACAACTCAACAAGTACAGGCAAGAATGTGGCTGTGTTTACATAATCAACTCTGTTTCTATTTAACAATTCCCTCAGGTAACAATTATCTTGTGTGATATTACAACAATTTTATTGTTAAGAAAGATGTAATGAATCATATCTCTTTTAATGATTATGGGGCAGATTTCAAAAGATACTTTAAACTAACACGTATCACTTGTTCCCAACAGGCAACAGGTAAATAGGATTTTGCCTTAGAAAGAAGATGTCAGAAATCTCTGTCTCTCATAATAATACAAAAACATATAGATGGGTGAATTCTCTAACCATTCAAATTCAGAGACTCTCAGGATTGACTGCTTCTGTAAGTCTCTGTATAATTATTAATCTATATTGTTGTGGGCTTTGTCCTAGAGTTATAGAGTTGATCGAGATTAATTTCTTACTCATATCAGTAATCTTCATATGTTAAAGCAAAGTGTTAACAGTGCAATGTATAAAGTCAAACAACATTTTGTGCGCATCCGTGTTTTTAAATTTGTGCTTCATCCAAAATCATTACTGCATTTTAGCAAGTAATGCCAAACCAACATGAAAGGAACTTGTTTCTCCATTCAATTAGGCTGTGGGTGATTAATACCTTAACATGAAATACATGACTAGATTTCAGAATCCTCACTATGCTTACCATAAGATCTACCAATTGCATTTCTGAAATTATGAATTGACCTCCAGACTCAACACTTTTTCTCAGGGAACAGTTTGAGATTTTGACTATGTGCAAAGAAGTACTTCGTAATTTTACTTCTGAATAGTTTCATTAACTTTCATGCTTCTGATCAGAGGATTGTTTATTACAATAGCTGTTCTATGTGTACAAGAACATTATGCAGACTATGTGAACTATCTGCTGGTGCACAAGATACTGATACTATGGAAGGAAATGCTGTTTTCCTTACCCCTTTAATGAGGGGCCACTATGTAGACTATGAATTTATCGTTTATTTCTTGCTGTTTGTTTACACTTTCTTACTTTTGAGAGCTATATGTAAGTGTTCACTTTTCTGTTGACCCTCAAATTCTGCAGTAAAATCAAAAGATTATGATTGAGAATGCAAGAGTAACCATTGCTGTTATTGTGATCTTGCTGTAATGCAGATTCATCATTTGCAGACATAACAGTGACTACAATTCAAATATAACTCTTTGCAGCTAAAATATTTCGGACATCCTGAAGGTACAATTTATTATTTCCTTCTTCCTAAAGCTGGGAGTAGAAAATGCCAATGAATCAACTCCTTTAGAAGCAATTTTCAGCAATCTTATAGGTGCAAAATCAATCAGTTTGTTAAAGGTCAGTACAACAGTGTAAACTGTAACCCTGCTCTAACAGATCCTGAAGAACTATATTGGGTTCCCCAGTTTAATCAACAACAACAAACCTTTTTAAAAGTAAATACGACAAATAAGAAAAATACATCCAAAGGAAACATAAATACGACAGATAAGAAGAATACATCCAAAGGAAACATAAAACCAAATTGTAGGGATATCAATAAAGCATTTCCGTCCTTGCAATACTGAAGTGATCAAATTTTAAGAGTTTATTTTTATTGAGGTCAAACATCCCTTACAGAAAAAAAACCCATTAAATTGGCACTGTGATTCCCACATGTTAATTGCAGAACTACCGTGTAGGCTGCAGGCTAAAGAAAAAAAAGTAACACATTTATCTTATATTCATCAGTCTACCATTTTAAAAATGGCTACCGCATTCAAACAGATCAGGTGAATAAATGGATGAACACCTCCTTTTATCTTCCTAGGTGTCAAATCTTGTTGATGATGCTCCGAAGTGGCACAATTGAAGTTATTCTTTTATTACATTAAATGCATGTACAAGTTGTTAGTATGAGGTAAGAGAAGAATTTAAGGCAAATATATTAGGTATTCGCACTCAAAATAAAGTTGTAATTTTATTCGCCCTCCAGGCTTCTCTTGTTGTATTCAAATTTTTTTGTCCCTGCTTGACGTCACTTGCTCACCAAGTGACTATATTCAGATTTTGTTTAAGTTTAAAGTTCAAAGCAAGAGAAGAAAGTGTTGTCCCAAGCTCTTTAGTGCAAATGAAATATCTCTGTTAAATCTATGAATCAATATTATTAGGGGAGCCCTTTTTGCTTATGCTGTGAAAGGACACAAATTTCATTTCTGAATTGTGTCTCCATCTTTCTCTTACTTTTTAGCTATGAAGATAGGCTGGATAGGGGTGCGTTATTTTGCTAACAGCAGAGAAGGCTGAGAAGGGATCTGATTAAAATGCATATGATTATGAGGGACATGGTCAGAATGGATAGAAAGCAGCAGTTCCTCTTGATTGAAGTGTCAACAACAAGGGAACATAATATTCAGGTGAAAGGCAGGAGGCTTACAGGCAATTTGAGGAATACACTTTCACCCAGAAGGAGGTGGGGATTTGAAATGTACTGCCTGGGAGGGTAGTTGAGGGAAAATTTTAAAACCTTTAAAACATACTTCCATGAGCACTTGAAATATCATAACATTCAAGACAATGGGTCAAGTGCTAGAAAGTGGAACCAGTCTAAATTTAGTTGCATTGGTGTGGACTCGATGGGCCAAAGGGATTCTTCTCTGTATGATTCTATGAAAGTAAGAAGAAGCAATTCTTTCAAGTTACTTTGATTTGCCTCTCAGGGGCCACTAAAGATCCCAGAGCCACTAATTCAAAGAAGAGCAAAGAAGTTCTCCTTGGTGTACTGGTTAATGTCTATCCAATAACCAGTATCACTAACACAGACAATCTGGTCATTTATTATAGAAATTGCAGAATTATTATGGTGACAAAAAAGGCCATTTGGCCCTTTATGTTTTCACTGGCTAGCCAAGTGACCATCATAACTTAGTGCCAATTTCCTGCTTTTCCCCAGTGGCCTGCTCATTGCTTTTTTTTAACTAACCCCTCAAATGACTCTGCCTCTACACACTTCTTAATAATCCAGCCTATCCATGCTGTGTTTGTGGCATCTTGCTGTGCAAACTTTTGCAGCTATATTTCCATATTGCAACAATGACAGTACTTCAAAAGCATTTCATTGGCTGTGCAGCACATTGGATGTCCTGAGATGAAGAAAAGACTCATATAGCATATACAGATATGGGAGTACAAGAGATAATAGGATCTGCAGATGCTGGAGAATCCGAGATAACAAGGTGTGGAGCTGGATGAACACAGCAGGCCCAGCAGCATCTTAGAAGCAGGAAAGCTAACATTCATCAGAAAAGGGTCTAGGCCCGAAACATCAGCTTTCCTGCTCCTAAGATGCTGCTTGGCCTGCTGTGTTCATCCAGCTCCACACCTTGTTATCTTGTAAATACAAGAGTTTTCTTTTTTTTGCTTGAGATTCAACTTGAACGAATATTGGAACACTACCCAAAGCCAAGCCTACATTGATCCTCTCTTGACATTCAGGCACATTGGACAGGGATTAGAACTGGAACCCTAATTAGTTTCTCAGGTCCTTAGCCCAGAGCTACTGAAGCCAAAAGCAACAACCCCTGTTATTACCACTGTTACATCAATACGAATTTAGGATGGGGTCTGTGACTATTTTGTTCTGTTTGGCTCTTGCTTATAGCACAGCACATTTTTCCATTGAACTATTAGTAAGTGGCAACATAATTGCTGTGTACAACATGGTGTGCAATCACAATCTACCTCCAGTGTAAAATAGCAATCACAGCGCACAATAATGTTTTACTGGATCTTCGACTGACAGCAATTTTCTCCTTGACCTTTTGGAACTTAACACAAAAGAGCTGAGGGTGGAGCACCGAGTAGAACTGAAACAAATAATGTACTATGTATTCCACAAAAGGAAAAGCATAGCTACCTTTGGCATATATCCCCATAGCAACATCTTTTGTTCGGATGAAGTGAATGCAGAGGAAGAAGTTGCTCGTTGTAAGAACACGTTCAGTCAGGTGGAGGATGGTAATGGTGGAGTGAGACAGAGTTGCTTCTCCATTCAAGGAAGACACAGAGTGTTCCTAGGCTGTACTAATGACCAGTGAAGGTACGGGGGCACTGGACATCTACGGAGAAGCAGAGGACGTTAGGGCCAGTCAACTGTTAAAGCGACGAAGTCGCAGCTGTAGGTGGGAAGTCATTGAACAAGTGGAGAAAAATGAGATAGAAAGGGCACGAACAGACTGAAACAATGGCTGTAACGCATGTGGATCTTGTGTAGGTAGCAGAAGCCAGCTGGTTACGGAGTTGGGAAATATGGGATTGCTCTGAGCACAGGGGAAGTCAAGGTGAGATTTGATGGAGCCATTGAAAACAATGAAGGATTTCTATAGGGTAACTGAGGAGAAACTGTTCCCAGGAGGGTCAGTAACTACAGACGACTGAGGTAAGGTAGTTGATAAAAGAACTGAAGGGTAGCTGAGAGTTCTTTTCTTTAAGCAACGTGTTGTTCTGATCTTGCGTTGCACAAAAAGGTATAAGCTCCAACTGTGACTTGTACAATGACAGATTCTTTAAAAAGGAGACGTTTACCGGGCTATGAAGAAAAGCCGACGAGTGAGATCAATCTTTAGAGAGCTACCACAGTCAGGGTCAGCCGAATAGCCTCTTTCTGTGCTGCATCATTCTGTTACTTTATGTAGCAATGTGTGACTTTATAGAGGGGGAATGATTTAAAACAGACTTCGACTCGACAAGTTAATCCTGTTTCTTCTCTCTACTTCTCGCTCATTTAAAAACTATAACTCTATAGATTTGGTGAAAGATCGTCAATTACAACTTGTTCAACCTGGGACAGATTTTAACCCGTTTAAAATCCATTCAACCTAAAATCGAAGTCAAAACCTGCCAACCATTCCACCCTTACGGGCAATATTGTCCGTGTCCTTCAGAGTGCTTTCCGGCTCGTTCTGAGGACACTTCATTCGGAAGTAAAAGTATCCTTTCGGGTCAGTCTTCCCAGAGCAGAGAAGCTAGTGGTCAGGTAAGATAGCATTGCTGGTGTATTTGTAAATTGTCCACCGGGAAATAATGTTCTCCTGATGAAAATTGGCCTGGAAATAGTGAGACTGATAAATACAGCCCGATTCTCGCTGTCTCTTATTCAGTGCTGCAAAAGCCCACGATATTTGTCTAGCTGTGCTGTTTTGTGCATTGGTCCCGATGCTTTAAATTATTCTTGTAACAAGACAGTTGTCAGCTTCCTCGAATCGGAGGGAAGCAGGGATTCGGTATGAAATAGACACATATAGGCACAGAACACTACGACCAAAACTAAATGGCAGCTCCCTTGTTAACAACAACAAATACACTCCATCGGGCAATTGGCCCGGCGACAAAGAATATTTCAATGCCTACAGCTAAGGTGGGGAACTGAAATCAGACAATAAATGCAAGTTCTGAGGAAGGGCCACTGCACACAGATACTGCCAGACCTTCTGAGCTTTATCAACAACTTCAGTTTTTGTTTCTGATTTACAGTACCCGCAGTTCTTTCGGTTTTTAATAAATGCAAGTAGATATTCTCAGGCAGTTCGCGCAACATGAATTGAAATTTTGGCACAAAGTCCAAATAAAAAGAAATCTTCAAAACTCTGTCAAAATTACCAGAACTTGGATTTATTGAAAATGCAGATTTCTCATGTAACAGAAGAATGACCTTTAACCCATGTCCAAAATTCCGCGTTAAACTAAATGCACAATAACTAAGAAAAAAAATAAAATGAAAATCACCCCGGGATCATTATTTGACATTGGAAACATTTCGCTTTGTAAACAGATCTTTCATCCTCCTTCTATCTTGCCGATCTTACCTCGGCGTAACATTATTGTTATTGTTGCTTTTACTTGCACAATCTTTATCATTTATGTTGATTTGCAATTTGAAAGGATTTTCTTTTAACAATTATAAAACCAATTGGGTTTAAACTTTTATAACAAAAAATGGTTTTTATACCCTTTTAAAACTAGGTAGGATCTACAATAATATCTCATTGCAATTCATGTAAACTAATAATCCTGAAAGGATCACATTCCTGTATTTCAAGCTATATATTCTCATGAGTTTCAGGTCCCATTGAAGTATACCAGTATACCCCTACACCAGGGACCTTTCATTCAGTCACAAAATACTACCGCACAAACATTACATGAGAGAAATATTCCAGATATAAACATTTCATCATTCTGTTGCTTAATAAGTGAAAAAGGCAATAGTTTTGACACACCACATGCAATTTAGACAGTTTTCAGAATAAATACAAAGGTTTGACCACAACATACCTTTCCTAATAGGACTACGGCTATGCTTACACCACAAGGATGTAACTAAGATCAAAAATTTGGCTCAGCATTACCTTCCCAGGGACAACAAATGCCAGTGATGTCCACATTCCACAGAAGAATTAAGAAAAACACAAGTTGGTCTTGTTTCAATCAATGAAGACAACTTTGATACCAATTTTACTCAACATAAAATGTGACATGCAAACTATTTTAGACAGATTAATGTATAGGAAGCAGCAAGCATGTTGCAGGGCAATACACTGTCTGTTCAATTTCTACAAGTGGCCGTGACTCCCCCTGAACAATCTCCCTGTCATTAATAGAAAACGATGAATACTGAAGAGGTGAAATATTGGCACATTTCAATATAGTTTACAGATTTATCACAATGGAATAAGGGTAGGTTGGGGGTGATGGAGTCTTTCCCCTGTGGAGTCATACAAAACAGAAAAGAGGGCTTTTTTTTTGCTGGAAGTCAATCTCTCCGCTACACTTCTACAGGAGTTCCTAAGAGTAGTTTCCTAGACTTGTCATCGTCAGTTACTTCAACCACGATCTCCTTTTCATTATTGGGTCAGAAGCAAAGATGTTAGAATATTGATTGCTGAATATTCAGTTCTTGACCACTCAGATATTGAAGCTGTCCTTGTTAGACGTGGGAGATAAATTATGGTGAACAGACAGAAGAAGGGAGCTGAAAACACAACCAGATGAGTCATGACCTTTTTGAATGTTTGGTGCAGGTTGGAAGAGCCAAATGCCCTGCTCCAATTTTTACAATCAATATATCTATATTTACAAGTAATGAGACCTGGACTACATTCAGATTTGGGACAATAAGTTGAAAGTAACATTTGTGGTACACAACTGCCAAACAATGACCATCTCCAACCAAAGAGAATCAAATCATCATCCCGTAACATTCAATGACATCATTCCTCAAAATCAATACCATGGAGTCACTATTGACCAGAAACAGAACTGGATCAGCCATGTAAATACAGTGTGTCCAAAACCAGATCAGATGCTGGGAATTTTGTGTTTAACAACTTTCCTTCTGACTCCTCAAAACCTGTCCACCATCTACAAGGCACAAATCAAATTTGTGATGAAATACTCTCCACTTATCTGAATGAGAACAACTTAACAACATTCATGAAACTTGGCACCATCCAGCATAAAACATCCTGCTCCTGTCCACTATCTTAAACAATGTTTAAGTGGCAGCACAGTCTATCACCTTCAAGGTGCACTGTCAAGTAACTTGCCAAGGCTTCTTTAATAGCACCTTCCAAACCTGTGACCTCTGCTACTGAGGACAGAGACAGCAAAGACATGGGAAGACAATGGCCTTCAAGTTCCTCCCCAAATTACACAAGATTCTGAATTTGAAATATATCACAATCTTCATTGTTGCTGAATCAGAATATTGAAATTCCAATCCTTACAGGACTCTGGAAGTCCCTTCACCCCCGCAGGTTCCAGCAGTTCAAGAAAGTGAATGAAAAGCTGAGGTGTGGACTAAGCATGGCTGCGTTTTTTAATGGAAGAGAAGCAGGTGTAAGGGAGATTGTTCCATAGCTGGGATATCGGGTACATGAAATTAGATTTTTTGGAGGTGGGAGACATACTGTGAGGGTGGGTATGAAAATATATCAGACCCTTGGATTAATTAATTGAGGCATTAAGGGTAAAAGCCAAACTTTAGTGTAAGGTTCTGGTTAAGCCGCAGGTAGAGTATTTGTCCAGCTGTGGTCATCACATACCAGAATGGATGTAAAAATGCTTGTAAGGATTCAAAAAGGGTTTTACCAGAATGGTTTCAGAAACAAGGGATTTCAGTGACAAAACAAGGTTGGAGAAACTGGGGTCGTTCTCCTTGGACCAAAGGGGATTTTTGATAGATAAGTGGAGCAAGAGACAGTGATAGGATTACATAAAGTATGCAGCAAAAAAAAACTGTTCCCATTCACTAATGGAATAAGGACTCAGGATTTAAGACCAAAAACAAAGTTGCAAGCTCAGCAGGTCTGTGAAGGAGAAAACAGAGTTAACGTTTCAGGTCCGGAGACCCTTCCTCAGAACTCAGGAATTAGGATTGGGTTAAGAGATGCAGGTGATATGAAGAGCTCTGTAGTAATGACCTGGGACTCTCTCTACATAGAAATAGAATCACTGAACAATTTTAAAATCAAATTAGATGGGTACTTGAGGAAAATAAACTTGCCGGCGCGCAGAGAAAGAATGGAGAAATGGAGCTGGCACAGAATCCAAAGGCTGAAAGGCCTCTTTCTGTGTAGTCATAACCCTATGATTCTAAGGCAACCCAACATGTCCCTGAGCACGATTATTCTCTATGTTCCCCTGTAAACAACACAGCACCGGTGCTATGTGCTATTCAACGTTGGCTGATTGGTAGCTCTTGCTATACTGCTGTCGTGTTTCGTACAGTTCGACATGCCAACTTCACTTGTCAAACATCAATAGGAATCTTTCTTTGCAGTCCAAAATTCTGCATGCCTGCCTGTGCAAGCCTACATAAGACAAAAAAACACGGTGGATCATGTTTTTGTGCCTTAACTGCAATGCACTGGTTTATGCATCATTATTTTCTTAGTTATTTACAGAATGAAAATCCCTGGTGCCAAGCAATAGCCTGATTTGTTTGGTTTAAGGTGATCAGTCCGCCACTTAATCTACAGAGACTCTCCTCCTTAACGCGCACCATTGTTTGAGTCTCCGCAAGTGCGTGAGGGTTCGCAGTGAGAACCCAGGGTTTGAGATTGGCTGCAAAGGAGCCCCGGTTTGTCCTGAGACCTACTCTCATGTGACATTCAAAGCCTGCCATTCAACTAGTACGGGTTTGTCACATGGAACTTGATGATTTCCCATGTTTCGTTATCTTATATATCAGTTAATATTTTAATCCATAATTATAAATAACCACGATTTAATTCTTATTAATTGTATATTATCGATAACTTGGTACAACATTGAACTTTGCTACACCAACGCCACATGTGTAAAAGTCGGGGAGTTTTCGTTACTCAAGCCAATCAAATATTACTCAGACTTCGGGAGATTTACTATTTAAGATTTAACCGAACTGATAGATTTGAAATCAATATCCTATAAAATTCTCAGCGGCCCACAAACCGTCCCAGAAACCACCCCTCTTGACAAATCTTTGGATGTATACAGTTCTCAACGGTTCGTTGAGATCTTGTTGTATTTGTTAGAGCGAATTCAGAGAGGTTCGATCTTCAAGTAACAATTGATTGAATCTCTTTTGATCATCGAATCCATGGGAAGTATCATCCCGAGGCGGATGATCGCACCATTACAAATGCGGTGATATGAAAATGAACATACCCCTTACGTTAAGAACGAAACCTTCCTTACACAAACGGTTCAAAACTCAATGAAACCTCCCCAATCACAAACACCGATACTGGGAATGGGAGAAAAAAGAACTCTGTAAGTGATCTACAGTATGGTATGATTGTAGCATGTGAAAGGTCTGAAATATAATTGAATGAAAATATTGAGCGTAGGAAGAAAAACAGAAGTTGCTGGAAAAAGAGATAACAAAGTGTGGAGCTGGATGAACACAGCAGGCCAAGCAGCATCTTGCTGGAAAAGCTGTTCTGAGGAAGGGTCACAATTCTGATCTTTTCTCCACAGATGCTGCCAGACCTGCTGAGCTTTTCCAGCAACTTCTGTTTTTGCTCCCGACTTACAACATCCGCAGTTCTTTCGGTTTTCCTTGAGTGTAGGAAGCTTCGGCCGTTTTAGAAGCAGACCACTTGGGGGTCAGAGTCTCGATGAAAGCAATGAATGTTCAGGAGAACAGTACCGCTACTCAATTCTCAAAATGATCCTTAAGAATCATGGAAATTCGTCCCAACTGATAAACAGAAAACAAACAGAAAACACACCATCCTCTGAGTTTCAACGGAGAATCAATACTGCTAAACAGTTTACTTTTATGAAAAAAACGTAAGGACTGTGCACAGTTTTAACATTACAAGTATTAGGCTGCGCAGCGACGTGCACATTAAGTCAACATACAATGCAAGACAATTGTCATAAGGATCGAAATTAAGGTGTCAAATGTGCTGTCAATGTTTAACTGTTTATGTCGGGGGGTCACTAGAAATTATTTGTAGTTGCTGTTCTAAGTGGGATGGACCTTCCACATTTCACATCCCTTCCACATTTCCACAGTAAGCTGCGTGTCTGCTGTGTGCACTCATACAGTTGGCCTGTTCGTTGTTGCTACACGGCCGCAGAGGTGGGAACGGGCCAGGAGACAATCTTCCAAAGACTTCCACTGACTCATTACTCAGGGAGGCGGGAGGGCTGGTCAGGCGGCTACAGGCGCTGTACATCTGGCCGCTGGCGAGGCAGAAAGTCGACTGGCTCATGGGGGGACGTGGATTGGGCGCCGTGTAGGTGCAGGGCACGGCGTTGGAGGGCCTGGAATACAGCGCCCCGTTGCAGGCTTGAGTCTGATAAGTGGGGCTGCCAAAGTTAGGGTAAGCAGCAGCGGCCAGTTCGGAAGGATAGGTGAGAGAGGGCTGCTGACTCAGCTCTGTCCCTGGAGCCAGTGGGCCGTGACTGCTGAAGCTGAACATCCTGCACGGGTTGTTGCTGAACGCCGACGGCGATGCTGAATAGTGCAGAGGAGGATTAGCAGGAAGCTGTTGAGGGTAGCTCGGACTGATAGTCATATTGGCATACATGGGTCTTGTGTGAGACCTGCTTACTTGGAGAGGGGCGAACACGCCGGTTTCATGCATGTACGTCGGGTAGGTTGTAACATCCGACCTCTTGAACCTCTTTCTCCTCCTCAAGAAGCTACCGCTCTCGAACATGTCGTCGGCGGCTGGGTCCAATGCCCAATAGTTGCCCTTGCCCGGGCGCCCGGGTTCACGGGGGATTTTCACGAAGCAGTCATTGAGCGTGAGGTTGTGCCGGATGGAGTTCTGCCACTTCTTAGGGTTCTCCCGGTAGAAAGGGAAACGCTCTGTGATGAACCGGTAGATCTCCCCCAGGGTCAGCTTTCTGTCCAGGGAGCTGGCGATAGCCATGGCGATCAGCGCGATGTAGCTGTACGGGGGTTTGCCACGCTGGATCGGCCGCTTGCGCCTTCTCCCCCGGGCCAGCTCCCCGGGGTGGCAGCTTGCTGTGCTCTCCGGGAAAGC
This sequence comes from Stegostoma tigrinum, assembly GCF_030684315.1. Lineage (NCBI taxonomy): Eukaryota > Metazoa > Chordata > Chondrichthyes > Orectolobiformes > Stegostomatidae > Stegostoma > Stegostoma tigrinum. Next base: position 26,880,258 of record NC_081356.1, on the reverse strand, counting down.
CGGCGGAGAATCCTTCTCGACTTTTACCCCCGGCTGGTTACCGTTCACCAGGCTGGAGGCTCCAGGAGCTGCCTGCTGCTTCTCGGCGGTCATTCCTACAACAGCAAGCCCATCACCAGCGGCAGCAGGACACAGGCTGAAGAACACTCACCACCTCCGGCAGCTCCCGTTGCTCGCATTCAGGTGCTGCTGAGCTGTGCCCCCTCCTGCAATCTGCTCTTCATCTCAAACAGCAGTCACTCCCATCTCCCGTCATTTACATAAGCACACCCATTCCCACAAGCCGAGTCAGGCAAGCTGATGCAGAGTTTTAGCAGCGCAGGGCCGTTTCGAAACTTCAAGAACGAAAATCTCCAAATGCCCCCACAGCATCTTGTTAAAACAAAAACTGGCGTGTGCTCACACATGTACAGCATGGAAACAGACCCTTCGGTCCAACTCGTCCATGCCACCCAGGTATCCTAAATTAATCTAGTCCCATTTGCCAGCATTTGGCCCATATCCCTCTAAACGCTTCCTTTCCATGTACTCGTCCAGATGCCTTTCTTCCTCATGGCTCGTTTGGGTCTAAGTTGCCCCGCGCCTCCGTCCAAATAATGTACTTTTAAACGGGCGCCGGACTCCTCTAAATATAATGAGGTGGGCAACATCTGTCCAGGTCGGGCAATGGACAAAGAACATCAGGTCATCATGTGAGACGTTAACGCCATCGAAAAGCCAACATTGCAGGGAAAATTCTGAATGTTGTCTTTCTGTGTAATTCAGTCTTGGGGAACGGAAAATCCCGCTTAATCCTCTTAAAATTGGAGCAAATCTCGGATTTATTTTTAGAATGGCCACAATGAATGCTTTTGAAAATACCGACTAGTGGTAAACCGGGACTAGTCTTCAATGTGAACAGGGGCTTGTTTAAACTAGTGAAATGTTCCCTTTAAAGAAATACTGGTAGCTAGATGCATACCGGGTTAAGGGTCTCTTGCGGCGTGATGATAGTGTCTATATATCTGTGCCAGGAGGCCTGGATACAAGTCCCACTTGCTTCAGCGAGTGTGCCACAACATACCTGAATAGGTTCTTTAGAAATGTCTGCAGTGTAACATGATGTGGAAGCGCCTGTATTGGGCTGGAGTGGACAGGGTTGGAAATCACACGACACCAGGTTATAGTCCAACAGGTTATTTGAAAACTCGCAAAAAATAAACTTGCTGGGCTGTTACCTGTTGTCGTGTGACTTAAGCCCTTCAGCGATAAGCATCCGCTAAATAGCCGGAGCACAGGAGTTAGTTAACCAAATTCTAAACCTCAGGAAACTGAACGCTAACCTTTAGTGTGTGAAAGATGCCACAGATAACGCCAAACAGACACATTTGCAAATGCATCTTTCAATTCGAATATCTTGGCTTCAATAAAATGTGACCATCAACGCTAGAATAACTAATACCACTCCCATCTTTGCAAAGTGTTCTTGTTAATAAAACATAGAACTGCGGATGCCGCAAACCTGAAACGAAACAGAAATTGCTAGAGAAACTCAGCAGGTCTGACAGCATTTATGGAGAGACACAAAGTTAGCATTTGAAGTCCAGTGACTCTTCTTCAGAACAGTTTCTGCTGGCGTGCTCCATTTTCGTTTCCAGCAAAGCATTTTGATGTTACTTATTTCAGCGCGACAGGTGACCATTCATTTTGAGTAAGTATATTTGTAAGTTCCCTAGTTGTGATAGCTAGAATTTTAGATGCATACCGTGTTTAAGAGTTCCTTGTGGCGTGGTGTTGGTATCTGTATCTCTGTGCCAGGCGGCCTGAGCACAAGACCCACTTGCACCAGAGATTGTGCCACAAACCAACACGATTCCTGCTCCGCCGCTAACACTACACCGCGAGATGCTGTGAGTCTCAGAGAGTGCCGGGAATTCCCGTACAGCCAAGGGCACTATAAAGACATTAACACCAGGGTGATTATGTAAGTATAGTCATAGGAATACGGATTGTTACTGTTCGTTTTAGAAGTGTTGGATACAGTCAACATGTAAGGATTATGTAAGGTTTTATGTATCTTAGCTGTGGGAGGTTTAACGAAGAATGAATATTTCTTTGGTGCATCATATGAAACAATGGTATTGGAAAACCACAACGTTCTGGGCCTTAAAACGCAGACGGGAAAATTGACAATGAACGGCCAAGTGACTCCGTTATTTGGAGTTTGGATAGAAGATGAAAGACCAAAAATACGTCTGTAACTTGATTTTGGGAAGAAGATAAATAACAAATCATAATTTCCGATCAATGCCGAAAATAGTTATCCACCATGTAAATAAATCACTCTGTAAGTCGGCAAGGGAAGCATTGGATTTTTTTTTCTCTCTGTAATACAGTTCATTTGGTCAAGCTGAGCCGCTGTTTGCAACGCTACAAATTTCTTTTGGACTTTGGGAGATGATGCACATCTCACAGCTGCCCATTCTCCTCTACCCCATCCCCCACCTCTCTTTTACCTGGCTTTACCAGTTTTCTCTGTAAACACGCTTAATCCCGACCTCATCCACACCCAGTCTGGAGAACGCAGTTTGCTGGAGAAGGAGACAGAAAACTGATCTTATCTTTCTTTTTTTGTTTCAGCGGAGGATGCGATTGTCCAGCGCTCATTCAATGGGCCCAGTAATCCAGGTACGTCAAAACATCCATAAACCAGCGAATGAAATGGACGATTATTTTTTGGTAACTATCTTTTAAGCGTATGAAGGGATAGCGCACACATACAGTTAGCTCAACGTTTCACTGTACCACAATCCCGGGATTTTAGATTATTCAATTTACCACAACAATAAGAATTTGCATTCATCTATTCAAAGGGAGAGGCGCTTTGGGAAATATACAGCGATGAAGTTGGAAAAGGCCGTACCAAGTCTAGGGTTTTACGGTAAGATAGGCAAGGATTCGTTTTTTATTGGAAAGGAGGGGAATGAGAGACCGGGAACTGTATGGAGAATTAAGATTTTGAGGCTAGTGGCTTGGGGAGCCAAGAGTAGAACTAAAGATCCAAAACTCAGCTCCAAAATTACAGGAGAGAGGGACAACCCGCCCGGATCAAAACTGCAGGGACTTCTAATAAACGACATCTTTCCATATACGACACATAGGAAACGATTTTTTTTTGGATCGGTATAAGATTGATTAATAAAATCGTGTCGAATACGTAATTTCAAACCGCTAGCTGATTTGCAAGGTCCAGTCCCAGCACAATTTAGCCACTGTAAATACATCTCAGACCGCAACTCAATGTTGAATTATCATCTAAACCAGCATCTTAGAATTTGTGTAAAAGTATGGTTATATTTCATTAAACAGTTAGAATTCTGTTCCCTTTATCGTAATATCTAAAAAAAACCCCACAAAATATAACGTGGTCTGTTTACCAACAGTTGACATTACAGATCGTGCGTTGGATATTTATGTGGATTTAAATCTACAAAAGCTCGTTCGGTTACCATGAGAAACAGTGTAATTGGAAAAATTAAACCTATTCATTGCATCTAATATTAAAATAAATGTGCTTAAAAACTTCGAATAAGGCAGATTTTTAAAAAACTTAGAGTAATAACTCCGAACAATTTCTCTAAAAACTAACTGCTGCCCATATTTGATGCAGTAACGTCGACCTACCGGTTCTGTATTTTCAACATGACCAAGTGTGTTCATTAATATTTATCACTGATTCGTCTCAGTTGTTGCTAAACTACAACAAAACCGGTTCTGTTTGGAAGTCAGATTGACTTTCTGTAACAGTCTCACACTTCAGGAATTATTTTAGCCTGGAACTTCAATCAAATTCTCCAAGGTTTTGACAAAGCACTAGGCTTCGATTACTTTCATTGGTTGTCTGTGCCACTCGTTGGAAACTGAGCAGGATCGGTGCGCGTTCATTAGTGTTGTTATATTAGACCTGATCTCACAAACGTTGCGCTAACATCTCGACACAAAATGTTAAAATCGTTCCACCTTTGTTCAGGGACAAGTTTCTGGTATTCGTATTTTAGAAACGTCAGCTTTCCTGCTCATCTGATGCTGCCTGGCTTCTGTGTTCATCCAGGTCGACACTGTATTACCTCTTGAGTTAAGTGTGGTAGCTCACACTGTAAATGCGTGTATATTTGATCATGTAGACTTTACAGTTTCATTTTTTTAAATGGTGTTAGGAGTAAGCACGGCTCTCCCGATTCTGTCCACGCGTCTCTTTAAAATTGACTCGGATAAAACTAAAGCTCTGCACTGAGCATCGAATTGTTTTATTGAAAAGAAACGTCATCCCACCACCTCACCATGTTACAGCGTTTAAATGGTCCAATTATACTGATCATCAATTCCACCCGCAAGGATCATTTTTCTGAAAATTGATTGTACAGGCTTTGTATTTCGCGGATCTCGCATTAAACATGGAAATATCATTAATCTTAACAACCATTTTAATTAATACAGTTTAGACCAAACCAGTCATTTAGTTCCGCACCAATAAGTTTTGGAGACTTTACGGGACTTTCAAGTTGTAATTTCCAGCTTCACATCAATAATTATTATTGGGCTTCAGCTAGCCCTGCTTACAGGATATTTGTAGATGGGGGGCGGAGAGATGGGATGGATAGGTACAGTGGAGGCATCTTCAGGATACAATACCACCCCAGACTCTTGAACCGGGTCGAGCTAGAGATGAGCTTGTCCGATCTATTTGAACTTCAGTTGGCCCATTCAAAGGAATGACAGCGCTGACCAGTCACCGAGCAGTGATAATGGGAACTGCAGATGCTGGAGAATCCAAGATAATAAAGTGTGAGGCTGGATGAACACAGCAGGCCAAGCAGCATCTCAGGACCACAAAAGCTGACGGTTCCGGCCGAGACTCTTCAATCAGAGAGGGGGATGGGGTGAGGTTCTGGAATAAATAGGGAGAGAGGGGGAGGCGGACCGAAGATGGAGAGAAAAGAAGATAGGTGGAGAGGACAGTATAGGTGGGGAGGTAGGGAGGGGGTAGGTCAGTCCAGGGAAGACGGACAGGTCAAGGAGGTGGGATGAGGTTAGTAGGTAGGAGATGGAGGTGCGGCTTGGAGTGGGAGGAAGGGATGGGTGAGAGGAAGAACAGGTTGGGGAAGCAGAGACGGGCTGGACTGGTTTTGGGATGCAGTGGGTGGAGGGGAAGAGCTGGGCTGGTTGTGTGTTGCAGTTGGTGGGAGGGGACGAACTGGGCTGGTTTTGGGATGCGGTGGGGGAAGTGGAGATTTTGAAGCTGGTGAAGTCCACATTGATACCATTGGGCTGCAGGGTTCCCAAGCGGAATATGAGTTGCTGTTCCTGCAACCTTCGGGTGGCATCATTGTGGCACTGCAGGAGGTCCATGATGGACATGTCATCTAAAGAATGGGAGGGGGAGTGGAAATGGTTCGCGACTGGGCGGTGCAGCTGTTTTTTGCGAACCGAGCGGAGGTGTTCTGCAAAGCGGTCCCCAAGCCTCTGCTTGATTTCCCCAATGTAGAGGAAGCCACACCGGGTACAATGGATACAGTATACCACATTGGCAGCTGAGCAGGTGAACCTCTGCTTAATATGGGAAGTCATCTTGGGGCCTGGGATAGGGGTGAGGGAGGAGGTGTGGGGGCAAGTGTAGCATTTCCTGCGGTTGCAGGGGAAGGTGCCGGGTGTTGGTGGGATTGGAGGGCAGTGTGGAGCGAACAAGGGAGTCACGGAGAGAGTGGTCTCTCCGGAAAGCAGACAAGGGTGGGGATGGAAAAATGTCTTGGGTGGTGGGGTTGGATTGTAGATGGCAGAAGTGTCGGAGGATGATGCGTTGTATCCGGTGGTTGGTGGGGTGGTGTGTGAGAACGAGGGGGATCCTCTTTGGGCGGTTGTGGCGGGGTGTGAGGGATGTGTTGCGGGAAATGCAGGAGACGTGGTCAAGGGCGTTCTCGACCACTGTGGGGGGAAAGTTGCGGTCCTTGAAGAACTTGGACATCTGGGATGTGCGGGAGTGGAATGCCTCATCCTGGGAGTAGATGCAGCAGAGTCGGAGGAATTGGGAATAGGGGATGGAATTTTTGCAGGAGAGTGGGTGGGAGGAGGTGTATCCTAGGTAGCTGTGGGAGTCAGTGGGCTTGAAATGGACATCAGTTACAAGCTGGTTACCTGAGATGGAGACTGAGAGGTCCAGGAAGGTGAGTGATGTGCTGGAGATGGCCCAGGTGAACTGAAGGTTGGGGTGGAAGGTGTTGGTGAAGTGGATGAACTGTTGGAGCTCCTCTGGGGAGCAAGAGGCGGCGCCAATACAGTCATCAATGTACCGGAGGAAGAGGTGGGGTTTGGGGCCTGTGTAGGTGCGGAAGAGGGACTGTTCCATGTAACCTACAAAGAGGCAGGCACAGCTGGGGCCCATGCGGGTGCCCATGGCCACCCACTTTGTCTGTAGGAAGTGGGAGGAATCGAAAGAGAAGTTGTTGAGGGTGAGGACGAGTTCGGCTAGGCGGATGAGGGTGTCGGTGGAGGGGGACTGGTCGGGCCTGCGGGACAGGAAGAAGCGGAGGGCCTTGAGGCCATCTGCATGTGGAATGCAGGTGTATAGGCACTGGACGTCCATGGTGAAAATGAGGTGTTGGGGGCCAGGGAATTGGTAGTTCTGGAGGAGGTGGAGGGTGTGGGTGGTGTCACGGACGTAGGTAGGGAGTTCCTGGACCAAAGGGGAGAAAATGGCGTCCGGATAGGTGGAGATGTATTTGGTGGGGCAGGAACAGGCTGAGACAATGGGTCGACCAGGGCAGGCAGATTTGTGGATTTTGGGAAGGAGATAGAAACGGGCCGTACGGGGTTGGGGAACAATGAGGTGGGAGGCTGTGGGTGGGAGGTCCCCTGAGGTGATGAGATCATGAATGGTGTTGGAGATGATGGTTTGGTACTCAGGGGTGGGGTCATGATCGAGGGGGCGGTTGGAGGAGGTCCGAGCAGTTTGAAATTGAACGTTCAAAATGAAGGATGGCAAAATCTCAGTTTTGTTTCCTTTAAGTGAAGCTTGTTTTAAATTCACTCATGGGCATCGCTAACAGGCCAACATTTATTGCCAGTCCCTAGCTGCCCCTGAGAGGGTGGTGGTGAGCTGTCTTCTTGAATCGCTGCAGCCCATGTGCTGAACGTAGAGCTACAATGATGTTCAGGAATGAATTTCAGGATTTTGACCCAACGACTGTGCAGGAACGCTGATATATTTCCAAATCAAGATGGTGAATGGCATGGAGGGGAACTTCCAGGTGGTGGCATTCCCATGTATCAGCTGGCCTTGTTCTTTTAGGTGGAAGTGTTTGTGGATTTGGAAGGTGATATCAAGTGATTTTTGATGAATTTCTGTCGTGTATCTTGCAGGTATCACACAGCTGCTAATAAGCCTCGGCGGTGCAGGGAATGCATGTTTGTGGCTGTTGTGCCAATCAAGTCACCTGCTTTGTCCAACGCGTGTCAAACCTCTTGAGTGCTGTTGGAGCTGCACTCATACAGGCTAGTGGGAATATTCCATCACTCTTCTGATTTGTGCCTTGCGGATGGTGGACGCTATTTAAGGACTCAGGAGGTGAGTTACTCACCACAGAATCCCCAGCCTCTGTTCTGCTCCTGCAGCCACTGTGTTTCTGTGGCGAGTCTAGTTGAGCTTCTGGTCAATGGCGACCCCCAGGACATTGAATCTGGAAGCTTCAGTGATGGTTGAATGCCAATGGGCTGTGGTTAGATTTTCTGTTATTGGAGATGGTCTTTGCCTGACATTTGTGTGGTGCAAATATTACTTGCCATTTTTCATCCAAGTCTAGACATTTTCCAGACCTTGTTGCGTTGGAACATATATTGCTTCATTATATGAGCTGTGGTTAATGGTGCAAAACATTGTGTGATCATAGGCAAGCATTCTACTTCTGACCTGATGCTGGAGGGTAAGTTGTTGATGAAGCAGCTGAAGACAGTTTGGCAGAGGATGCTATCCTGAGGAACTCCTGCAGAGATGTCCTGGATCTGAAATGACTGACCTCCATAAACCACAGCCATCTTCCTCCATGACTCCAACAGCTCCGCCCCTCCCCCCGTTGCTACTGATTCCAGTTTTGTCAGGGCTCCTTGATGCCACACAGAGCCAAATTTAGCTGTCCCTCTCACTTCACCTCTGGAATTCAACAATTTTGTCCATGTTTGAGCCAGGGCCAGTCCCATGGCTCTGATGGAATCTAAACTGGACATCAAGCTGAGCAGGGATAATGGGAACTTGGGTCTAGGCCCGAAACGTCAGCTTTTGTGCTCCTGAGATGCTGCTTGGCCTGCTGTGTTCATCCAGCTCCACACTTTGTTTTCAAGCTGAGCAGGTGCTGCTTGATAGATAGCCCTGTTGGTGACTCCTTTCACCATTTTGCTAATGATCTAGTGTAGCCTTATTTGGTGGTAATTGGCTGGATTGCATTTGTCCTGCTTTTTGTGTACAGGACATACCTAAGCAACTTTCCACATTGTTGGGTCGATGCCAGTATTGTACCTATATTGGAACAGCTTGGCTAGGGGTACAGCAAGCTCTGAAGCGCAAATATTCAGCACTATGTCGGAATGTATCAGCGTCCGTAGCCTTTGCAGGAGGTAGTGCCTCCAATCTTTTCTTGATATCACGTTCCTTGGTATCTGGCAGGTTTGCTATTTGGGCGCAGATCCGAGGGAAAATTTGCAAGCTTGCTTTGCGCTGACTTTAATATTTCAATCCGGTATCCAAATATGACCCACTTTCCGAGACACCCAAAGAGGGCAACACTAGACACACCCTGGAGAAGCCAGGACTAGAAACTGTCATTTACCAGCCCGAAATTAGAACGGAAAATTGAAGGCTATTGCCTTTACCCCTCGGAATCTTTTAAGAAACATTGCTTTTAATTTCCATTCTAAACAATGTAGTTTTTCCCTAAGGCAGCAAGCAACATTTGAATTTCTAATGCTGAGTCGCAATTTAATATGGCTTCTTTTCGGGATGTGAACACTTTCTGCGTTGAAACAATTCAGACAAAATAAGGTGTTTATTCAGAAGTTGGGACTTTTCTCACAAATGCTCTTGCAGAATGTTTTCAGACTGAAGAATGGTTGAGCTAACCAGTGTTTCTTTTATAACTGTAGCAATAAACACAATAAACACACAGGCACCTGACTATAACAAATCTTATATCCCAAAGCTTCACGGTACCTTTGTTCTTAATCCCGTTGTTTCATTTCGTTTGGTGGTTGTAATTCAACAACTACAGTCCAACTATAATTTAGCGCAACTTAAGTATGAATGTCACAAATACGTTGTCTTTCATTCAATTGCAAAAATGTTTCGCGCAACATTATCTACTTTTTAAACTTAAACTAATCTAATTAATGATACATTACAGGTGCACACACAAAAAGAAGATTATTACTCTGCCAATCAGCCAGGATCTATCGAGAGAAAAATATAGCAGACTGTTGCCCTTGGTCAATTCGGATCTGACCTAATGAATATTTCCAGCGTTTTCTGTTTTTATTTCAGATTTCTGGCACCCGCAGTATTTTACTTTTGGTTAAGCACTCAGTCACCACAATAATCTAATGAATATTTGAACTACTTGCGTATATTTTGCTTCCGAATTAAATTTATTTTATCCTTTATTGCTTTGATAAATGAACACCGTACTGTCGGCTTTCAAAATGCGCCCTTGAATTACCATCTGGAACAAAAAATAAATTCTATAATCATCAGTAATCTTTCTTCGCTTTCTTCACTGTGCGCAGGAGAGGCTATTACGTTTTTTGCGTCTTTTTGTCCTCTTCGCTAATTACTGTTGTCGGTTACGTTCCAGATTACATTCAGGGTGAACCTTTACTCCCTCAGTACTCTCATTTAGGTAAGATTAGAAGTGCTTTCAGTATATCAAACAAAAAATCTTTTCTGCGCATTACTTCAGTTACTGCTTCTACTCCAAACGTCTGTAAGATCATATTTGCGTTCCGAAAGTTACAGATTGATCATGCATTCCACGCCAGTTTATGCCATACCTTCTTCCTGAAAAATGTGTGCAATAATACTTCGTTGCAAGTAAAAAAAATTATTCGATGCAAAAACTCTTTAAATACCCTATAACAGTCTTTTTCTTTCAGAAGTTTCCACATACATGGTTTTGTATTCTCTTTAGTCACATAGACGAAAGCAATACAAAGCCATTGGAACATGAAACCACATGGACTTCAATGGAGCAAATAGCCTTTTTTCTTCCTAGTGACTCCATAACTCTAATACTTCATTTGTCACCGCCGTGTGGAGGCCCTAGAAACAACGGGGAATTAACAAACAAGCTGAAGACGTGAGCTGAAGTGAAAACGTTGCACGGTTTTTAGATTTTGCACCAGAAGAGTTGAAATGGAAGACAGAATTGTACTCCAAACAGCACGGGAGCTGGTAGCTTAAACATGATGAAGAAGTTCAGACGAGCACTGAAATAGTCGCAATGCAACAATGACCGACATCTTCGCAAATGCCGTGGAGATAACGGAAACAAGAGATTACATGGAAGAGGCGCAGAGTGTCTGAGAATGAAATTGAAGCCTTATTTCTTGTATTTATTCAAAAGCATACGATTCGTTTTAGGATAATGCACCCGAGATATTGGAACAATTCTTATGCAGATTTCTATAAAACGCGCCCATAAGGGTTTGTTTTGCAGCAATACCAAAGCGGGAAAGTGAATTATCAAGCTTCGATCTAATAGTGAGACTCAAATAAAAATCAAATACTACGCGTGATTCACTTAAGTGATTTGAGATCTGAATGTGATCGCAGCCATCACCGTTGGGATAGTGCCTTGTAATTATTTCCAGCTATTTCTTATAATATTCATTGCTTGCTCATTTAAGGACAAGAACTGTTGCCAAAATGTATCGATGTTCAGTGGTTATATTGTTTTCACTGACAGTACTTGTGGTTATAACACTTTGCATATCGAATCAAACCCAGTCCTTACACCTCAGTTGGGCGAGTCATACATAATTGGGCGTGAACTCAACGTGACAGTTTTACGTGTATCAGTGAAGCACATGCTTCATAAATATTTGATGGCTGATAATACTTGTCTTTAGACAGCAGCCTCCTCGCGTTTCTCTCACCTTTTGCTTTCAGTCAGGTGTCTCACATTGTATTTCATTGTGCCTTGGAAGATTGGGTAGAGTTCAGCCTGGAGCGTTTGCTCATTTGCACTATTTTTGTTTCAATGCAATTCGTTCGAAATTAGTGAAATTATCACAGAAGTTCGTGCACTTTTAACCGCAACGGTTTGCATAATTGTTCAATGCAAACGAAAATTCTAGTCTTTTTGCTCGTGTGAAAAATATAGAGCATGAGAAAGATGGCTCTGTCCAATAAATCAGCCATGTCCTCGGTCAAATAAATTATTGTGGCAAGTTTGTGAGAACATTTACAATAGTTCCAGAATGGTCTGAAAGTTATATTTTTTCACAGTGCAAGGGAACCATTGACGCTTCGTTGAAAAACTTTTTGAATATTTATATTCACTTAATTTATTCAGGAATTGATTATTGTGCACCAATATACGTAATCAATCATTATGTATAGTTTTAAACTGTGTTTTCAACCCAGGTTTGGGGTTTGGTCTAGTGAATCTAGTTTGAACAGCCTCATATGTCAACATACTGTTTTCTAAATAGAAGACCAAACTTTGCACAGTACTTCAGAAGTGGTCTCACCAACACTTTGTACAATTCTAACAAGACTTCTCTGTTTTTAAAGACCAGCTCCTTGCAATAAAGGTCAAAATTTAATTTGCCCGTTTAGTTACTTGCTGCGGTTACATGCTAACTTTTTGTGTTTTATACACAAAAATACTCACATCTTCTCTGTTGAATTTTTTGAGCCTTTCTCAATTTAAATAATGGTCTGTCTTTTGATTCTTTTTGCCAAACTTCACATTTCCTACCAAGGTTTTGCTCATTTCAACCTAACCATATTACCGTGTGTCCTCATCACAACATGCCATTCCAACTATTTCCAACTCATTAATACAGCTAGTGAATGAATTGAGAGCTTAGGACTATTTCTTGTGGTACTTTAGTACCTATGTCTTTCTCACCAAAAACAAAACACCTTTCTTAGCTGTCTGTGGTTGGTATGTCAACCAATCCTTAATCCAATAACTGAACAGTTCCAGTCCTCACCATTTCTGTGTAGATAATTAACATCATATACCAATCCCTTCTCCACTTCTCCATTTGCTCCACCTTGCCTGCCTGCTCTACAAGCCCCATGTAGGAATACATTAATTTCTGGCTGTTATTTTGTAGACAAGTGCTTGTTAGAAGTTAATAACACAGTAAAATTGGTCATGCAAATGTTTTATTAGTTCAGCACAGTTTACCTGGCTATACTAATACAATCCACCAAACTATTTGGAGAATAGATTCCTGAAGTCGCCAATGAAAGCTCACTGATCTGTAATCCAGTTGTCAAACAAACATTGACATCCATGCCCTACAGTCAGCATCTACTAACAAACAAGGTGTGAGGTCTGTTGTCTGAGGTTTCTTGTCAATGAGACATTTGAAAGCAACATAAACATTGGAATGTTATCATAGTCCTGCCATTCTGTTTAAATTAGAGGCAGACAGTGTCTACACCTTTGCTGTGTCTTAGAGTATCAGAAGGTGCTGCTAATAGCCTTTTCTCCTGTAAACTTTATTCAAAAACAACTCGTCAAAGTCAACATTCTTGCTTTTATTCAGCATAATTTATTATTCATATTTTAGAATTTCCTCCAAGAACATTCTATTATTTTTGTGTTATTAGGGATTGAGTAACAAAATAAAGAAATGCATGGTGTCCTTTGAAATTGGAGACTTAGGGCATAATATAAACATAATTCAAGTGAGGCTAAACATGTTAAAAAATGAGAATAGGTTTCAAAGACAATACATATGTCACCTGGCACAAAAACAAAGTTGCTGGAAAAGCTCAGCAGGTTTGGCAGCATCTGTGGAGGAGAAAACAGAGTTAATGTTTTAGGTCTGGTGATCCCTCCTCAGGCCACCGGACCGAAAACGTTAACTTTGCTTTCTCCTTCACAGATGCTGCCTGACCTGCTGAGCTTTTCCAGCAACTTTGTTTTTGTTCCTGATTTACAGCATCTGCAGTTCTTTTGGTTTTTACTACATACATCAGCTGAGTTTATTAGATTTAGGGAGTGATTAGATTAAGGTTTTTAATATGTTTAAAGGAGTTGATAGAGTAGTTAGAAATTATTTTGTCAGGTTGGGGATTCCAGTACAAAGACATAGAACCTTAAAATTAGAGACAAGCTTTTGATGTCAGGAAGTATTGTTCCATGTGAATGGAATTGGGAAATTGGAACTCTCTTCCCCCAAAAAACTGTTAAAGCTGTAGGTCAAATCAAAATTTCAAAAGTGATATTGATAAACTTGTTATGCACCTTGATAAAAAGAAGTATGGAGTCAAAGCAAATTGATGGGGTTTAGATACAAATCAACCATCTCACTGAATAGTAGAACAAACAGAAGTGATCAAATGGCCGTCTCCCAATTCAATATTCCTAAATTTGAAGGAATGAAACGTTGGATTACTTTGTTAAATTTGCTCAGTTTTCACAGCATGTAAATCCTCTGTGTGACAAGACAATGTTCAAAAACTGTAAATGTACATGATTCCATTAAAAGTGACCAGAGTAGACTCTCCACTAGCATAGAGCTTGGCAAAGGTTCTGGTTACTTATGCACTACCTGACAGTACTCTTGTCCCTCAGTTTCAGGTGCTCTGAGCTAAGCATGTTATCATGAAAGATTTCAGGATTATTATGATGGATTGCTCCATCTTCACTTTGCTACAGTGTGATGTTGCATGCTTCATTTCCGTGGTGTAAAAAGTTATATCGGGGTTAATATAACATAATGGCCATTCTCCAGTCAGGGTACCATGCACCATATTTGATTTACCATAGTGAGAAGCTTTTGTTGTGCCCCTTAATGGTTGTTGCCAGATTGTTATCTGGGATGAGGGAATTGTTCCACAGGGAGAGATTGAGTCCACTTGACCTATAATTCCTGGACTTCAGAGAATGAGAATGATTTCATTGCAAAATATTCAATTTAAGAAGCTTAAAAGAGTAGAAGGTGTGAGACTGTTTCTCCCAGCTGGGAAACCTAAAAAAAAGGGCCCCAGTAGGTCCCAGTGAATAAGGGGGTCACTTATTTGGGACAAACAGAGGCTAATTTTTTTCTTCATTCAAAGGTTTGTTTCTCTCGAATTAGCTATCTGATAGGTACTGCAGATGCTCAGGCATTGCATGTATTCAATATGAAAAGTGATGGATTTTTGTATTCTGAGGGAATTAGGAGGTATTGGAGAGAATACAAGAAGACGCTGCTGAGTTGGAAGATCAATCATAATCTTACTAAAAGGCAGAGCAGGTTCAAAGAGCTGACTGACTACTTCTGCCCTAGTTTCTATGTTCTTGGAATTATGGTTGGACATCATGTCATGGCAATCAAACGAATGGCTATCCTAGCAGAATGCTACAGCTCTCAGACTTGCTGAAATTGATGGTGGGAGAGGGACGGGGAGCTCTTCGTATTTGGCCTACCATTGTAACGCATTCTGTTAAGCTTATTTACTACATCATTGTCTCCTTTTAAATGGATTCTGCCAGGCACGAGTGTCATCACAAATCAGATGATCTGATTCTTGGGAATAAAAACAGATGTCAGTTCTGAACATAATGCCTTCAGAGAAATGGTGTGAGAAAACCAGAGAAAGGAACGCTTAAGAAAACATATAAAATAAACTGTAGACCATGGGTGTTAAGGGATTAACAAATGAATAAAAATGGCAGACAACAGTATTAAATGGGGGTGTGTCCTCTCAATCAAAATGATCTTCAGATATGAACATATCCAGTGATCTTTACTTCATGAGATGTACAAGTAATTGTTAATAAAAATAATCCTATCATCCAGTACTTAAGTGACTTCCTTTTTGTACTTGATAATTGACTAAGTCTTGTGTTTGTGATATTATGCAAACAACTATTCTTTGGCAAGGAGGTTTGGAGTAGAGGAATAATCACCTCATACAAACACAATATTGAAAAGTGAGAAAATTCCATTGAGCCTAAGAATGCACAGTACAATGTTAACTGGAGCATCTTGGCTAAATAAGTGAGCCACTTCCTCTTTGACTTCCTGCAATCATATAACCTCCTGGGAGAGGCAAATCTACAGGCACAAACACAGGTCAGTGGGGAAAATATGTCTGAAAAATTCGTCTCCAATCCTTATTGCCCCAGTGAGTGAAACCAATAGAGGAGATCACACAGGCGGAAAAATGATCTATAAAATCCAAATGCAGCTGCAATTGCACTGTCATACGACAACCAGGCTAAAAGCAGCTCACACAAACTATGCTAATGCTGAGAGTTACCAACTGCCCGGCTAACAAAATGTTAGTTGACATTGTCACTGGAGCTGGGGACTAGAACTTCCTCACCTCTTTCTATAATGTTCACTGAAGATTGACCAGGAATCCACTGGTACATGCAACATATACTGTCAATTATAGAGATTTTCCAGGGATTTCTATTGATCTCCATCTAAAGTAAAAGTAGATAATTAGGAGAATCTTTGCTGAAATTCCAGGTTTGTGATTTCATCAGTGAAACACTTTGGAGGCCTTTTTAGACATATGTTGTTTGAAAACAGTTGGGAGGAGGTTTGCATTCAAACTGATCTATTAATATCTGACCAGACAGGTCTTTAGCATGGATTTTGCAGTTGTTATGACAACAATAACAAGGACTTGTATTCATCTTCATGTTTAAATGAATGCAATATCCCAAGGCATTTTACCAGCAATGGTTGTGAAACAAAATTTGACATGGAGCCACGTAAGACAGTACTAGGTGTCATGACAACAGATCAGAAGCCTGAAGGACTCAGAAAAGTTTTAACTTTTCAGTTCAAACATGTTGTTTATAAGAGGTCTGCTACAGATAAAAAAAAGACTGCAATTGTCAATTCAGTGATACCTGGCAAAGTCATGCGTGGGTCCCACGGAATGTCGCAGCTGTACAGCATTAGGGGATTAAGAGACAGATACAATAGGAAGAGATGGAGATGGTGCTATCTAAAGCTTCCTCAGCTATAAAGCACCTCTTACAGACTTTTTAAATGCTTTACCCTTTGGGAGCCATACTAAAAAGACAGTAGAAACTAACTGCAGCCATGGTCTGTGTGAGCTAGTGGAAGAAGGTATATAAGTGATCTAAGATTTGTGCATACTAGCCTGCGTTTCATTACTGGTGTGATGCACTGTCTCAGTTAGAGAACCATCCTGCAGTGATTAGAACCAGGTGGATCCATTGACTATGAGATCCTTGATTGGGGTTGTTAACCTGGGCCAATCGGGATGCTCTGTCTGACCAATAGAACAGGAGGTTCAGAATCTCCTCAGGGACTAACTCTGAGCTGAGTGGTCACGGCCAGTGTACGCTGCACATTTAACTGAAGGGTGACTTGGTCACAGGATTCCAACCTCTGTGTCGTTACTTCATATCCACTAGTCACTCTGCATTGCAAAAAAAAAGAATTCTCTGCTCTGAATGGTAGAAGCCAGATAACTAACAAGCCACTCTAAATGAAACAGAAACTAGAAAGACAATCTCACTCTGAGTGGTGCCAACTAACCGCCATCAAAAATAAAACAAATGACAAAGGGTAAACTGGACCCACCCCTTCTGTGAGGCAGTCAGGACTGCAGATGCTGGAAGCTAGAGTCAATAAATGTGGAGCTGGAAAAGTACAGTGGGTCAGACAGAATTTGATGAGCAGGAAACATCAGGTTTTGTGCTGATAACCCCTTGTCAGGACAGGGGAGGGAGACAGAAACCCAGAAATAAATTGGGAAGGGGCTGGCAGAAGGGTAGGTAAGATGAAGACAGATGGATGCAGTTAGGCTGTTTTTGGGGCTTTGAATGGAATACAGCACAACGTTTGTGCCACATACAATCAGACCCGACCACCAGAAAGATATTTCCCTCCTCACCCCAGTCTGCTTTCTGCAGGGACTATTCACTCTACAACTTCCTTATTGGCTCCACACTCCCCATCAATGTCTCCACCACACCCATTATCTTTCCCTGCAACTGCAGAAAGGTGCCACACCTGCCCCTACACCTCCCCTTCACCTCTGCTGTGGCTCAAAACAAGCCTTCCAGATCTGGCAGAGATTCACCTCTACATCACCTGACCTCATCTACTGGATCTGTTGCTCCCGATGTAATCTCCTCCATATCAGGGAGGCCAAACGCAGCCTCGGGGACCAGATAGCGGAGGATCTGCGCTCTGCATACACAAACCAACTGGCTGCTATCCACTTTAATTCCTCCCCCAACTCCCCTGGTAACATGTTCACCCTTAGTCTCCTCCACTTTCAGAGTGAAGCCAAACGTAAAGTGGAGGAAGAACACCTCATATTACACCTGGGGAGCCTACAGTCCAATAGCCTGAATATTGACTTCGCTAGCTTCAGATTGTCTCCTCTCCCAACCTGTCCATCTTCCTACTCACCTATCTGCTCCATCCTTCCCACTGGCCAACCACAATAACCCCCTACCTGCACTCACCCATCTTGATCTCCCCCAACCTTCCCATACACCCACCTCTCTCTTTCTATTTACTTCTGGGCTCCCTTCCCCCTACTCAGTCCTGACGAAGGTTTCGGCCCAAAATGTTAACTTTCCTGCTCCTTGGATGTTGTCTGACTGGCTATGCTTTTCCATGTCCCCCTTTATTGACTCCATCTCTTCCTTATTTACCTTCCCCATGTGGCAACAAGGTTACCTTGAATGGCATGTTTCCTGCTGGATGTTTTTCTTCCTGACTAAATTAACATTACGTTCAAAAAGAAGCCAATTTCAACAAGCTTCCTTGAGTTAACAAAGAGTAAGTTTTTTAGAAACTGAACACGAGAAGAGACAATAATGCTATGTAGATACACAAGGGTTGGAAATGAGAAGACTCCTTGAACGAAAGTAAATGTTAAAAAAAAATCAGCATCTCTGGGTCACTTGTGTGGTTTACGATTATAGTTAAATAGTTGATTTTGGAATTCCTACTTTCACAGTTTAGTTGAACTTCATCTGTTTTGTTTTGATATTGGATGACTGACAACACTGAGAGCAAGAAAACCCTTCTATTTTCCTGTTTCATTTTGGCTGTCTAGCTGGTTTATAGCTCTCAGAGTGAGATAATCCTGTTACTTGTAATGCAGGGGTGGCCATGGGATGGTTCTTTGACTGTGACCTTCATAACACATTAGTGCTCAAACCCAGGCTAATATGCCTTAGGCCGCTTACACATACAAGCACTTCAGCCGACTTTCTCACTTTCATCCACCAACGCACTCACTGACCAGGGTTGAAAAGGCTTTGAACCCCTTGCTTGTGTATTCTTGGAAGGGAAAATGTGCCTTTTGTCCAGGCTGCTGTATTTTCTCTCATCAAGTTCACAGTCTGAGATTACAGTTTTTAGCCATTTCTCCCTTTAAGCCCATTGTTTTGAAGGTTCTTTTCAATTCAAAGTTCAATATATCAGTAGGTGCTGCAGCATTCTTCTCTCATCATGACATTAATAGATCTATTCAAATTGTAATTGTTGAACCAGCCTTGAAAAAATATTGTCACTATCTAATTTTAAGCCCTAATCCAAACCTTTGACCAAATCCCTGTTCATTGGAAGATATAAAAGGTGGAATCTTCCTAACAATTATTGATGTTGGTCCTATCAGGAAAGTTAGGAAAATGGATGAGATGATATGAGAGCAAAAAATTCCATTTTCCAACTGAACTGCCAGTTCCAGATGATCAAGTGCACAGCCTTTTAAATATGGTGCTTGTGCCAGGAACCCTGGGATGTTTTAGCAGCGGTGAATATATACGCAAATGACAGTGGGAGAACTGGGCTAGCATCAGCAGAGTAAGGCACTACAGAGGTATGCCATATATTAATGAAGTGAATTTGGGTTGATATTGTAAGAAAATATGGTAGGCCTTGAAAAGAACCTTAACAAAATTGATGCTTTGCCTATTTCTAGTAAGATTCAACCAAAAGTCTTTGTCAAATATGAATTTCATTATAATTATTTCACAATTTAATGATTAACATTATTTGTATTTGAGTTCCTTGCTGTTTACTTTTCCAGAATTATTTGGCAGCACAGTAATTGTATTCCAACAAGTATGTGCCAATCACAACCTGTGAAATATTTACCTTGGAGGTCACCATGTGGAAAGAAAAATCACTGCATTTTCAATATATTTTAAACTGTAATTTATCAATAAAGTAATGACATCTACTATTCTGCCTTTAATAAATATTGTCACTTACTAACCTTACATCACTTAGTAATGCACTGTAAAGCATGCTTTTCTTTCCTACTCCCCTCTACCAGCCCTGAAATATTTGCCTTTATTTTCCAAAGTTGATGCCTTGCTTTATCCTGATTTGTGGTGTAGTGCTGTCACTTTTGAGTTGCTAGGTTGTAGGTTCAAGTCCTGATTCAGGTATTTTAGGATAGAATGTATGATATTAAGGGAATTCTACACTAATCTTTTGAATAGCATTATATAATAAGCCAGGATCCTTTGTCAGGAAGTCATAAAAAATCATGTCACCAATCTCTTCCCAATGTTATGGGACCAATATTTACCCCTCAATTAACATCATTGAATTGATTATTTGATTGTTATCACTTTGATGCTTCTAGCAGTTTTCTATTCAGTTTGCAAGTTGGCTACTTCTTTCCTGCACCCATGACCGAACCTCATTTGCAGCAAAATATTTTGGAATGATGAAAAGAGATTTCACTGAAGCATACAAAATTCTTGTGCAGCTCAATAGGATAGAAGCAGGAAGAAGATTTCCCTTCTCCAGCAAGGCTAGAACCAGGAGTACAGTCACAGATTAAGGAATAGGCCAGTTAGGACTAAGTGGAGGAGAAATTTCTTCACTGAGAATGTAGTGAATCTTTGGGGTTGTCAAACTCAGAGAGTTGTGAAGGGCTCAGACATTATGTTCAAAACAGACATCAATAAATCTCCCCATATTAAAGGCAACTAGGGATATTTGGATAATGTCAGAAATGGTGTTGATGATTTAAAGGCAGGCCAAATTACCAACTCCTGCTCCTATTTTCCTTACGCCCTGAATTGAATGACGCTATAGAAGTGTATTATTACTTTTCGAAAATCATCTCTGCTAGAAAAAAAAACTATGACAGAAAAGCTTATACACAAGGGAAAATAATCTTTATTACAGATGGTAAACATGCACAGGAGGGGAAAGGAACAGATGCAAATACTAATTAGGTGAAGAGGAATAGAAGAAAGCTCACGTGGAGGTGAAATGCTAGCATGGATCAGCTGCATCAAAAAATCTTCCTTTGCTGTAAAATTCTCTGTGAATATCTGTCTAGTGACCCACCTACAATAACATTAATACACCATGCAAAGTATAACATTGCATCAACCAAGTGTAAATTAGCCGCAGTTATGTTTTCTCGTTTGATGTAAGGTGAAAGTACAGCACCGTGATTCTGTATTAGTTAATTAAATAATGTTGAAAATTATGATAACATTATTTTCGCTTAAGCATTTGATTTTCCCTACAGCAATGTGCACAGAAGTGGTGCTGAAAGACTGCCTTGTAACATGCAATATTCAGTGCTGACATGTTGTTGCTGAGGTGAAATATTTAACTATATCAAAGCACTATCAAACAACAGGGTGTGTGGCTAGTGCAGGAATTGGATTGAAGATTGAACTACCAGCTTCTGTAATTCTTACATGACAACATAGGTGGCCAACAACTGAAAATCAGAGGGATCGAAGGATGCATTTTACTGGGTGAACTTTTCACCTTAAACAGGTGGAAGCCTGCATAAGTATGTAAATTATGCTCCCATACCAGTTGTGTGAGCTCAATTGCTATTTTCAGGTATAAATGGGTGGGGGTCCTATCTTTGTCGGTTTTCTCTAGGGATGAGCAAGCTAACAAAGGAAAGCTGTTCTGAAGTGTGGGTTCTGTTGTAGTTTTAGAAACATGGCCCCCAGTTTGCACAAAGCCAAGACCCCACAAGCAGCAATATGATTAGATTATTTAAAGGACATGCATTGGCCTAAAAACTGGGGAGAACTCTCTTGCTCCTCTTCCAAGTAGTGCCATTGGACCTATAATGCTTGGCTGAGAGAGCAGGCAAGAACCTGAAACATGACAGGTCCAATAATGCAGCACAATCTCAGTGCTGCACTGAGTTTCAATCTGCGTCAGGTGCTCAAATCCCTGGCGTAGAACTTAATCCCGTGGTTCTTACACAGAAATATAAAAAAGATAAGAAATGAAAGCAGGATTTAGCTATTCAACCCCTCAAGCCTGCTCTGCAATTCAATAAGATCACACCTGCTCCGATTTTGGCTTTAACACTAGATTTCTGTCTGTCTGCCATAACTATTAATGGTTATAAATGATTTGAGCTCAAGGAGAGATAATGGGAACTGTAGATGCTGGAGAATCCAAGATAACAAAGTGTGGAGCTGGATGAACACAGCAGGCCAAGCAGCATCTCAGGAGCACAGAAGCTGACGTTTCGGGCCTAGACCCTTCATCAGAGCCCTGGAGGTGCCGGCACATGGCTGCGAGTGTCTGGTTCAGGACTCGCAGGGAGAAACACTACTGAAGGGTCTGAATTTTCTGGGTGTAGAGGTGGTCACAGTTGGGGCCAAATTGGGAAGGCTTGAATGTAGACTGTAGTCCAATGGGGATGATCCATAGGCAGGTGCTGAGGAAGATGATGTGACTGTAGTACCTGGTCTGCTTCAGGACATGGTCGAGCAGTTTCAAGGCTGAAGAGATTACAAGAGAGTTGCAGTGGGAGAGACATTCCCTGAGGTTGGTCCAGAAGGAGGAGGGTAACTTCTTCAGGTTAGGCATCCCTGGAAGAGGCTTCGCAGTGAGGTTAAAATTGTATCAGAGATAATGGGAACTGCAGATACTGGAGAATCCAAGATAATAAAGTGTGAAGCTGGATGAACACAGCAGGCCAAGCAGCATCTCAGCAGCACAAAAGCTGACGTTTCGGGCCTAGACCCTTCATCAGATGAAGACCCTCTGATGAAGGGTCTAGGCCTGAAACGTCAGCTTTTGTGCTCCTGAGATGCTGCTTGGCCTGCTGTGTTCATCCAGCTTCACACTTTATTATCTTGAGCTCAAGCAGAATCTGTTCAATGACTTTGCCTCCTCAGTTCTGTGTGGCAGAGAATTTGAATGACGAACAGCCAATTGGATGAAACGTTAATGCTGATTTTTTCTTCACAGATGCTGTCAGACCTGCTGAGTTTTTCCAGCGACTGCTGTTTTTGTTCCTGCCCAATGTGTCCTCAGAACACAAAACCTTCATCCCAGGAATCAGCCTTTCTCTGGACCAAGTCCCATCCAAGAATAGCTTTCTTTTTGTATGGGGATTGAAATTGCGCGCAGAATCTAAATGTGATCTCACCAATGGGTCATAATAAATGCTTCTACTTTTATGCTCTATCCCTTTACAATAAAGGACAACAATCCAAGCGTCTTTCCAATTAGTTGCTGTAACTGTATACTTTTTGTGATTTATGGATAAGGATACCCAGATCTCTCTATACCGTAACATTTTGCAGTCTCCAGTCTCCCGAATTTAAGAAATTCCTTGCTTTTACATTCTTCCTGTCAAAGTGGATAACCTCCCATTTCCCACAGAATTTCAGATTTTGAGCCAGGCTTTGGCTCTGGCTTAATCTAACAGCATCACTTTGTAGGCTGCTAGTATGCTTTAGGACGGTGATGGCCTAGTGGTATTATTGCTGGACTGTTAATCCAGAGGCCAAGATAATGTCCTGGGGACCTGGGTTCAGATCCTGCCATGGCAAATGGTGGAATCTGAATTAAATAAATATCTGGAATTAAAAGTCTACTACTAATGACCATGAATCCACTGTCAATTGTTGCAAAAACCCATCTGGTTCACTAATGTCCTTTAGAGAAGGAAACTGCCATCCTTACCTGGTCTTGCCTACATGTGACTCCAGACCCACAGCAATTTGGTTGACTCTTACCTGCCCTCAATAAATGCTGCCTCGCCAGTGGCACCCTCATTCTGTGAATGAATAAAGGAAAAAAAAGAATATTCTCCTCACCAAGTGCTTTCTCACATGTTTTTACATTGCAATTAAATCTAGCTATAATATGATTAGCTTCTTTGTTCAAGTCATGAATATACATTGTGAATTGTTGGGGTCTCAGCGTCAATTCCAGTGGTACTCCACCAGTTGCAGTTTGTTAAGGTGGAAATGACCTATTTATCCCAATTCAGATTTATATTCGTCAGTCAATCCTTCATCCATGTGAATATATTGGCCCAGCATCATGGGAATCTATCTTGTGCAGTAACCATTTATATGACACCTTATCAAATGCATTTTTGGAGATCCCCATTCAGTATATCCATTAGTTCCTGTTGGGAAATAAGAAACTAATAGATGAGGAATTCAAGGGCAAGAATCAAAGCGGACCACAGTGAACCTAATGTAAACGGGGCTAGGAATGTGAAAAAGAGAAGTCCTAAGGCCTCGTGTCACAATGTGTGGAGTATTCATTATAAATTGGATGAATTAGTTGCACAAATTGATTTTAACAGGTGTGATTATGGAGATATGGCTGTCGGGTAACCAGGGATAGGGACTGAATATTTTGGGGCATTCAGTTTTTGGGAAGGACAAGGAGGAAAAGGAGGTGGGGTAGCACTGCTGGTCAAAGAGTAAACATAACAGCAAGGAAGGGTACTAACTTTGGTGAAGTTGAATTGGTATGTGTAGAACTTAGAAGCATCAAAGGGCAGAAAAAGATAGCAGGTTTATGTACAAGTTCCCAAACAGTAGTGGTAATGTTGTGGTAGGCATGAAAAAGAAAGTTAGAGACACAAGCAATAAAGGCACAACGTAATCAAGGCTAACTTTAATCTGCAGATATTTTTGGCAAATCAAATCAGAAACAATACTGTAGTGGTGGAATTTCTGGAGTACGCACTGTAGTAATTCTAATAAGGCCAGCCAGCTGGACGTCAGAGAATATGATATCCCTGACTGTGAGAATCTGAAACTTGGATACAGGCACAAGATGGCTTCTCGGTGCAAGTTAGCAACAAAATGGCTTCTAGCCTGGGAACTGTAAATTCTGCTGGAGCTGCTCTTTTAGCCTGGGAACTCTGAGTTCTGCTAGAGCTGCATAAATAACGCGGTAATGATAAGATAATGCAGTATTAACCATTCTAGCTGACCTTCAGTAGCAAATGTTATGGCGCTATATGGCGAGACAAAAAGTAACCTAAGCATTGTGACATAAGTTGTTTACCAGTTAATACTACTGGATTATGTAACTGTCAATGAAGCAATATCATGTATTGATTGGTAATTGTTTGAATACACAATGCGATCACGCCATGTACCCTCCTTTAAGAAAAGTATAAAAATGTCTTTGTATTAAATTGTGTGTGCAGCTCCTCCGAGGAAAACGGGAGTGCTCAACTTCTGTGTTTTCCGGATGATCTGTACCCGGCCGATTGAAGAAATAAAGAGTCAAGTCTTAAGCAGCCAGACTGACCGCGAGTGTTCATTGACTGAGCACAGAATTGAGAGACCCCACAGGGGTCGTGATTGACATCTGGTGCTGTGACTCGAATTCGGTACGGACAGATTGTGGACAGCGGCGTAAGAGCCTTGCGTCCTCCACTACTTAGTGTAGAGGAATCGGGCGGCCAGACGTGAGTATTTTCTCCATCTGGTTTTCCCCTCATTCAGATAGTGGTAGACTCGACCCTTCGCTGTCTACAGTCCAAGTCCAGCCCAAAAAACACACTGGTCTGGCTGTAGTGGGACAGAGATTAAGGAGTAGTGGACTCCCTATAAAGAATAAGGAGTAATGGACCCCGCACAGAGAATAAGGAGTGGTGGACTCCATACAGAGAAGACAAGGAGTAGTGGACTCCGTGTAAAAGTCAGATCGGGGATCCGAGATAAAATAGCTGTAGAGAAAAAAGGAGTAGAGGACTCCGTTTTAAAAGTCGGATTCAGTTGTTGGGGAGTGAGAAATAAAATAGACAGGTTAGGGACCTGAGTATTAAAGACTTTAAATGAATCAGAGACTTAAATCTGGTCAGATTGGCATTGTTTAAAGTGATTTCCAAATTAGTCTGTGAAAGACGACACTCGGGAGATTCGCGATATATCACAACGAGACTATCAAAACTTTAGAATGTTGTGAAGGTTTGTGAAAGTTGTTAGTTTGCTGTTCATTGACAGGCTGTTGATTTAGTGAAAGTTTTGGGTCGAGGTTATAAAGGGAGTTTGTTTAAGATGGGTAACAATGTAGATAAGACAGATGATCCGTCTTCTTCGCTAGTGAAACTATGTGAAAAGTATCCGGATAAATCTGAAAGCCTGCGTAAACTTTCTGGCATCTTAAACAAGAAATTAGGTGAGGAACAGTGGCCGCAAGGCAGCCCCAAAAATAATTAATTGGTTAAGTCAGCCCTGCAATTGATTTGGCGACGAAACATGGGCTCAAAAAAAAATGAAAGAATTGATTGGACTGTGGCGACAATTTTGTGATGAAAGCCACAAACAATTGGTATTAAATTCATGGCAGGATTCTGCCACCAAATTAGGAATTGAACTGACTGATAATGGTACTATAAAATTAATTGAGATCCTCAAAAACAAATGTGTTCGAGTCAAATGTCAACAGAAACAAAAAGAAAAGTCACCAGTGATGATTGATGTTCCTATCTGCGCCTCGCACCCCTAAGCAAGAAGTTGTGTTTAAAAGACCGGGAGGTTTGAGTCCCCCAGTGGCAGGAAAAGTAAAAATTCTGGAGATTCGCAGGTAAAAAAAAATTAAGCCTGGAGGGGTTAGTATAAGACTGGCAAAGCAGAATGAGTATTCGGCTATAAGTATAGGATAAGTAGTGTCTGCATGTCTCAAACACCCTGCCTTATACCGGTTGTTAAGAGGGGAAATCCCCCACGCGAAGGTCAGGACCCTAAAGTGGGTGTTGAGACCAAGGACACTGGTGCAGTATATAGAAATAAGAAAAAAAAGTAAAAGTACTAAAAATGGGTTATACCTTGAAAAGCTTTAATACCCATGTGGAGAAAAACTGCTGAGGAAATAACAAAAAAATCTAAACTGGCGAGTAGGGAGAATAATGCACGTCGAAGAGGGATTAGAGTATGTGATCATGAGGGAAACCTTAAGTCGTGGGAGGTGTTGAAGCGGCAGTGTGGGGAGTAAAGCAGAACAGGAAAGATTGAGAAAGGAAATGCAGAATAAAGTATTAGGATTGAAACGCCAGGCTGAATTACCGTACGGAAATAAAAAGGAGGTACCTCCTGACATATCTGGCTGGCCAGTGTTGTTCCAAAGTAATGACATAAATGAGTAAGACAAGGAGGACTGGAGAAGGAAGTAGGCAACTTAAAATGAAATGTTACATGCAACGCAGATTATGTGAAACAGTACAACATTCAGATCCCTAAAAAATTCCACTGTTACCCAAGATCATGAGAGCATTGCACTCATATCTAAGAAATTCTGTTTGAAGTTCAAATTGTTAATTTGGTCTTCCCTGCCCAATTTATATTTCTGCAGAGAGATCTAAAATATAAAGTAAAATTTTGCGAGGTCTTCACTCCCAGGTCCATGCTGCTTGAGAGAACCTCCCCTTCCTTGACACTGTTCCGACTGTTGAGCCTGGCTCCTTCATTCTCATCAAGAATTGGATGCGCTGTGACCTCCAACCTTGATGGGAAGGGCCCTTCGAGGTTCTCCTCACCACCCCTACTGCTGCTAAGGTCGCTGGGCGCTCCACCTGAGTTAACCTCCATCATTGCAAGGTCATCGGTGGAGCCCCTTCTGAAGGGGGAGATGAAGGAGATGGAGATGATGAGGAACTGGGGAAGGAACCGGAATCAGTTGGTAACAAACCAGACTCCTAAGATACAAGCAAAACTGCATCTTTTGAATAGTAATTCTTCTTTTGTTTTAGATATCCTAATCCTTGCTCCAGGACGACAAGAAGGAATCTCCCGTCCATTCTAGATACTCCTGCAAACACCAACAGCAGCCAAGGTCCAGAGGATAGAGCCACTGGATTCACCTGAGTGATTGTAAACAATGGGCCTCTGCAAAAGGCTAAAGACTGCTATTGGGCTTTCCATTGTCATGGCCGCCCTTACGGCATTAAGCCTAAAGGACAATTTGTTTTTTTTAAGGCTCATAACCTTTTATATGGAAACCGCACTGTGTGTTACCCACTTGCCCTGTCAGTAGAGGTGCTATTTGTAACTACCCCTGGGTGGACCCCCTTTGACATATACGACTGACGCGACTAACGCCTCATGCATAGGCCAGGCTGGTATATACAGACAAAGTATTCACGAGAGATGTGTAGAGCTGATAAACTCAAACAGGACACATTCCCCCAATTGTATAGGAACTCGGGGAAAGAACGGCACAACATGTTCGAAGCCACTAAGTTACCCACTTTGCATTTCAAGACAGGGATTGGGGTGCGCATACGCTCTAGCCCCCAATGACACCTCCTGTGTGCAGATGCAGTGCTCCCGCCAACATTGCCAAGTGAACCAAGGCCTGTTTATGTGCACTTGCGATGAGCGAAGATGTCTTAACATAACTGCCGGTAGACAGTTTATTTGTGGGCGATGTAATTGGACACATGTCATCTCAGCCATCTGGACGTATCCATTTGATATCTACCAACTGGTGGGATCAGGCAGAGACTCCAGCCAGCCAGAGAACTGGTGGTACAAACAATTCACGCAGGAAAATAATCAGGAGATCAAATGCTATCGACCCAAGAAAGGCTTTGTGTTCCTCCTTAATGGGGTATTCACGACAGCCACCCCGACCCTTCCAGTCCTCTTTGCAGTTGGTACTATCGGGTCACTTACTGTCCCTTGCCCCCAGAGAGGACATACCCGTGGGAAGATAGTGGCCCGAACCATTAGCGCACAATTTTGTGTAGACTGGGAGGACCCAGTCACACTGGGGTCCTCACTTGGCTACGGGCTCCTCAGATCCCTGTTTCTAGAGGAATCACCGGAAGTCATTAGTGTTAAAAATAGGAACTACCTTATTTGTGGATTAACCATCCTCCTCGTTGGAGGCAGAGCAGTATTGGCAGGCCCTGGCGTCCATCCGCTTGGACTGACCTAATCTCTGCTCTCCCACCCTATGTTGTGGTCATGGAATGACCAAAGCGGGGAGATGAGAATCTGAAACTTGGATACAGGCACAAGATGGCTTCTCGGTGCAAGTTAGCAACAAAATGGCTTCTAGCCTGGGAACTGTAAATTCTGCTGGAGCTGCTCTTTTAGCCTGGGAACTCTGAGTTCTGCTAGAGCTGCATAAATAACGCAGTAATGATAAGATAATGCAGTATTAACCATTCTAGCTGACCTTCAGTAGCAAATGTTATGGCGCTATATGGCGAGACAAAAAGTAACCTAAGCATTGTGACATAAGTTGTTTACCAGTTATTACTATTGGATTATGTAACTGTAAATGAAGCAATATCATGTATTGATTGGTAATTGTTTGAATACACAATGCGATCACACCATGTACCCTCCTTTAAGAAAAGTATAAAAATGTCTTTGTATTAAGTTGTGTTGTGCAGCTCCTCTGAGGAATACGGAAGTGCTCAACTTCTGTGTTTTCCGGATGATCTGTACCCGACCAATTGAAGAAATAAAGAGTCAAGTCTTAAACAGCCAGACCGATTGCGAGTGTTCATTGACTGCGCACGGAATTGACAGACCCCACTGGGTGTCGAGATTTACAACTGGGGCTGCTAATCTAGTCCAGTCAGGGAGCCTGGGTTGACATATAAAAGGGGAATGTCAGAGATAGTGCCACCCTGGTAGCTGTGTCCGCATGAGATTGTTCATGTGTAAATAAAGGTTGACTTGGTGACAGATATCAGCCTCTGTAGGGTTATTTCATGTACAAGATGGGTTTTTTTGAATCAATATATTAAGGAACGATCGAGAGAACAGGCATTTCTGGATTGGGTATTGTGTAATAAGAAAGGAATAATTGACTGCCTAGCTGTATGAAGCCTCTTGGGGAAAAGTGACCAGAATATGGGAGAATTTTTCATTAAGATGGGGAGTGACACAGTTGATTCTGAGATTATGGGTCCTGAGTCTAAATAGAGGAAAGTACAATGATATAAGGCATGAACAGGTTATAATAAATTAGGGACCATTATTTTAATTTCACGCAGAGTGTGGAGCATGTATGGATTAAGCTAGAGGAAGTGGTGGAGGCTGGTACAATTAAGATAATCAAAAGGCATCTTGGATGGATATATAAATACGAAGGGTTTAGAGCAACATGGGCCAAATGCTGGCAAATGGGCTTAGATTAATTTCGGATATCTGGTTGGCATGGATGAGTTGGACCAAAGGCTCTGTTTCTATGCTGTACAGCTCTATGACTTTAAAGGGATGATGGTAAACAGGTAATGGCTAATATTTAAAGGGTGCATGATGAACTGCAACAATTATTCATTCCTGTCTGGAACAAAAATAAAATGAAAAAGGTGGCCTGACCATGGTTAACAAGGGAAATTAGGGATACGATTCGATCCACAAAAGGGGAATGCAACTTGGCCAAAAAAGTAGTAGACCTAAAGATTGGGAGTAGGTTAAATTTTAGCAAAGGAGGATCAAAGGGAGTGATTAAGGGGGGAAAATAGATTGTAAGTGTAAACTTGGTGGGAACACATAAACGGATTGTGGAATCTTCTATAGGTATGTGAAGTGAAAAAGACGTAGGACCTTAATGTTCGGTGACGGGGATGGTATAATTGGGAACAAAGAGGTGGGCAACCAATTAGATACATATGTTGATTCTATCTGCAGAAAGGAGGCCAAAAATAACATTCCAGAAATGTTACGGAGCAGAGACTCTAGTGAGAAGAAGGAACTAAAGGAAATCAGTATTTGTAAAGAAATAGTATTTGTAAAGAAATGGTATTAGGGAAATTAATGGGATTAAAGGCTAATAAATCCCCAGAGTCCAATAATCTAGATCTCAGAATATTTAAGGAAGTGTTAATCACAATTTTAGATGCAGTGGTTTCACCTTTCAAAAATCTATGTACTCTGGAATACTTTGGGAGGTAGCTAATGTAACCCCACTATTTAAAAAAGCGAGTAAACACAGTGATAGACTGCCATCGACACTGTGGCAATGCTAGAGTCCATTATAAAATATTTAACAGCAGAGGACTTGGATAACTGGCTGGATTAGATAGCATCAGTGTGGATCTACTAAAAGGAAATCACGCCTGATAAATCTACTGGAATTTTTTGCAGACATGACTCGTTGAGTTGGTAAGTGAGAGCCAATGAACGAGGTTTACTTGAATTTTCAGAAGCTTTTCGACATTGAATGGCAGAGCAGCTTCAAAGGGTAGAATGGTCTACTCCTTGCTCCAAAGTTTCTATGACAGCCTTTAGTCTCATTAGTTTTCCTAGTAATTGGTCACTAGTGATTGCGTTTAAGCTCCTCCCTCTCTTTGCCTCTGACCTTCCATTTTTCTCCCACAAATACAAAAAGAAGAAGTTGTCTCTGCCGGTTCCTTGTCTCTGATGATGAATTATTTAGTCGTCCCCTAAGAGTCCAATGGTTACATTAGCTTTTCATTTTTAAATATTTTTTATGTTTTACTGCTTGTTTTTGTATTTCTTGCACAAACAATAATTTTGCTCTCTTTACTTTTTTTTAAGCCATCTTTTGTACAAAGAGCACCACATAAAAGGATCCCCAACCTGTCTGACGCCTTGTGTTAATGACAGCTCCACTGGCTAGGTTGTATGAGTTGAATGGATCACAGCCACATCTTCAAAGGCATGCTCCATTATGAGTTTCCCTATTGGAATGGGAGCATAGGTTGCCAACATCTGCAGCATAAACGTGTCTGCAAGTGAGTGCCCAAGTTGATTAGGATTGGTACTGATTCACAGAAAATCTTTGCTGCTGATCAGAGCTCCTGGTGCAGTCAGGACAGACCTGGAGAAAGCAGTGGATGAAAGAAATGATCTGACGGTGGAAAACGGAGCCCATTCAAAGGCAAAAAACACCAGTTGACATCAAGCCAGTGCTATAGTGTTAAGCATTTCTTTCAATTCAATAGCATCCTGAACTAATCAAATACCTGCTGTCTTTATGATGTTAAAACGGGTGAGGCGTGAATGATTATCACAATGAAGGTGTTGATATTTGGCAGCTGCTGTCAGCGAGTTTCATGAATTTCAGGCCTCGTACACATTGAATCACAAATAAATTTTAGTCATACATCACACGCCCAAAAACTGAAGTTGAATTTCAAGCATGCAAAACCAAGGATGATTAATGATTATTGATAAAATATGCTAAAATGTCAAATGCCTTCTGTTCTGCCCTTATCAGATGATTAACGTGTTGTGCAATTCCAGTAGTTTCTGTTTTTATCTCAGTAAATGAGAATGGGAAAAAGACAGGATGGCAGACTAGTGGTTAGCACTGCTGCCTCACAGCTCCAAGGGCCCAAATTTGGTTCCAGCCTTGGGTAACTGTCTACATGGAGTATGCATGCTTTCCTTGTGTCTGTGTGGATTTCCGTCCGGTGTTCCGATTTCCTCCACAGTGTAAAGATGTGCAAATTAGTTGGGTTGGCCATGCTAAATTGCCTGTAGTGTCCAGAGATGTGTAGGTTAGCAATGGGAAATACAAGGTTATTGGGATTGGGTGGGGAAATGGGTCTGGGTGAGTTTCTCTTTGGAGGATTGTTGGGGACTCAATGGGCTGAATGGCCTGTTTCCAAACTTCTCCTTTTCTGTATTCATTATGAGGGCATCACTGTCTAGGCAGCATTTATTGCCCATCCCTAATTGTCCAGAGGGCAGTTAAGAGTCAACCACATTGCAGTGGGTCTGGAGTCACATCTAGGCTAGACCAGGCAAGATTGACAGTTTCCTTCCCTAAAGGACACTAGTGAACCAGATGGGTTTTTCCTGACAATTGACTGTGGATTCACGGTCATCTATTGATCCTTAATTCCAGATAATTTATTCGATTCAAATTCACCATCTGCCGTGGCAGGATTCGAACCTGGGTCCCCAGAACGTTGTCCGGTCTCTGGATTAACAGTCCAGCGATAATATCATTAGGCCATTGTCTCTCCCTAGGAAACTGTAGGGATTCTAATCATAATATAATCGATAATTATAATACTATTATTGATACAGCAAAATGCAGAGCCTTGTGAAATGTCACGACCCCCTTGGGAAAGTGCGTCAATATTTGAGCTCCACTAATCTTGGGGTTATCACAAAACATAAACTTTTAATCAAAGTCCTTGTAGTCTCCTATTTAACTGTCTGTTGATTCAGGCTAACAGAAAACACTTAACAAGGAGCTATCATTTATTAGAAATAAATCAATTCTCACCACAGGCAAATAAAAGTGTGAATTATCAACATATAGCTGTATCATTTCAAACTTCAACTCTCTTCTAAAACCCGTACACAGCGGGACACAGACAAAGTTACCATGACTGTCTTCAGTATCCATTGGATAGCCATATCTTGTCATTGTCCAGTAGGGCAACATCACATTGGACAATTCCAAATGTGTGTTTTTATTTAAGCCAGCAAAAGCAAACATGAAAATAGAAGCTGAAATTCACCCCCACAATGTATTTTACATCCGCAAAAGGCAAGTGATGGCTTTGAATGCAGCTTGCATTGTCACCATCAGTACTGGGCTCTGCCTGGTCACCAGGCACCGCCTCGAGAGTTGCGATGTCCCTTTTCCCTGCCAATAGTCCAATAGACCTCCACCACGTGGAATTGATAAAATATTGCCTCCAACAGTCTTCCTATTCCCCTGAGCCCCAAAATTACACCTTAATGATTCTCACCCTTCTCCTCTATGCTCCCCCTGTGAAGGTCACAACAGTGGTCACTTCCAAAAGCCCCCTTCCCATAGCTTACCCAGGTCACCAATGCAGTTCTACCTATCACTCATAAATGTTGAGTTGCTCCCTATCATTATTCTTGACTCCACCTCTACAAATACCTCTGCTTTCTCCCTCCAATCTCAACTCCCCCAACCATTTTGGCAGTATTACTCCCCACTCCCCTCAACACCAGTATCCCTAGAGAGGAATTTTCCTCAACAATCAAAGTATGGACCATTAGAACGAATCACCCCAGGACCCTGTCCAACTTAATAACATTCCCGAATGTTAGAACTGAGTTTGTAGATTCCCAAGAGATATAAGACAATAACCCTGAATGTGGGCACTGGCCTTGCAGACACTCTCCAAACTGTAGACAGACATATCCCAGGCATGTCTGGTCTCAGCAAATGACTAAGTATAGCCAGTCCCTTGGACTGTGTGCAGACTGAGCCGTGGCTGATGCTTTTGGGACTCCCTGACAGGCAGATAGCCACCCAACTTCCATCTTGACTGGGCAGGGGACTAGCCCCCACCCAACCTATTTGTTTGAAAGAACCTGCAGTGCATTTGCCATGCAGACAGCCATCACATGCTGCAGGTTTTGGACTGACATCTCGGTGTGCCGCAAAAGTCATCACCTTCGCATCCATGGACAGATTCGTATAGTCTGCATGTCTGAGCATAACAGCTTGATGACTGAAGCACCAACATGCAAGCAGGGATGGGCACGGCAAGGCAACGGTGAATATTATGTCACCCATATAGATGCTATGTGAGTAAGCGCGAAGAGAACAGGTGTGTAACTCTGAGATGTGGCCTGATTCAATCCATCAGCTTGGTACCTCTATGTATGTGTTCTTGCAGCAGCCTTCCAATGCTAGTTGCTGGTGTGGTCTGTCATGCAGCTCTGTGCTTCCAGAACAACCTGCAATTGGAGAGGTGCTATAGGAATCGTGAGGGGATTAGCAAATGTCAGGTGTTAGTCTCTGTGGTCAAGAGGTGGTGCCCTTGGCTCATATCATGAGATGCTATTTGGTGCTGAGCAACATGGAGACTGCTCCCTGTCAGCAGACTGCTGAAGTTGTCACGTACCTGTTCTGGCACCAATGCCAACATTACTTGACATCTAGCTTGTTCAACATGTTTAGTAAGTTAGGAAGCTGAGTATTTATAAGGCATGCAGCAGTGTGGATAAGGCATCACATAAGCAGTTGTTCTTCTTAATTGTCAATTTGTCACTACTTAATGAGAAACTGACCTCATTGCACAGCAAATGCATAAAACATACATCAAGTTGCTCCCAATGTTGAGATAAGCCTCCAATGCACATTTCATATAACTCTGGCACAAGCCATGTCACAGCACACATTGGTCAGGCCCCTGAAAGGTTCCTACCCTCATGTCAAAGAGCTACTGAAGGATGAATGTAAGTGCAGAGCAATCCTCATAGGTCGACAAGGTTTGCGAGAATACTGACATATATTGAGACATATAAGAGGTATGAGGCTCTGCACACAGAAAATGCTCTGCTAGCAATCAATTTTGTAAGGCATTTCAACATCCATTGGTAACACTCCACACCCTTCTTGAAACATTGGTGATATTAAAAGAATTCAGGTTGCAAAGCCATAATGTCAAAATGGGCTGAAAGATATTAAGGAATACAACAGTAAATGCCAGAAAGATTTGAACCCCATGAAACTGCTTGAAGAATGAAGTTAGCCAATGGCTAGTTGGAAACACAGTTTGGCTGTAGTGCACAGGATAAACAAATTCTGGAACACAAGCAAGAATGACAGACAATATCACTGACTGTGGAAATTAACAACACTTCTGGACAAATTCATTATCACGGGATCTGAACGTATTAGCAAATTAGCCTTTAAACTATAGCGACTCCTAAGCTGACTTGTTATATAAATAGTTGAACTCCCTTTTGGAAGGGCAAAGGATGTTATATACACATCTTGCCTTTCAGAGAGCTCACCTTTAAGGATTCAATGTGTTTTGTAAGGGCATCAGAGCCCTGGAGAAACATTGCACTTCTGTCACTGAGCCACAAATCACTGCATATAAATAACAGAGTGGGCAGACTTAGAGCACTCTGGAAGTACACCACTAGACTGCAATAAAACAGATTAGAAGACTCACAGGAGCACATAGACATGAACATACAAAATAGACTGATTAATTCTTAACTAATAAGTCAGAGCCTGGTTTATCTATGATTACCATGTGCTTTGTATTGAAGTGTGATAAATCATATTACTTTGGAGCACAATTCTGAAGACAGTTGTTGACTTTGCCTGCTCCTCAGCCAATGTCTAAAGAACTCAAACTCACAGTGCAGCATCAAAAAACTCAGTTTAAAGCATGTGCTGTCTGTACACAATGTTGTGACTCTGCCTGACAGTTAGGGTGCTGTGGGTCTGCAAGCTACTCACGTGGAAAACAGTTGGTGCGCTGTAATGCCTAATCCATCACTTATAATTATTTTTTCATGTTTTAAATAAACTGACTTACAGAAAAAATAAATCCCTTTTGTGTGATCGATTGTTAGATAAATACAATTAACATGCCATATTTTACATAGGAACAATAAATTATTATTCTGAGTTTACACGCATTACTATTGTTTTGAGAATTAACTAACCTAAGCAAGCTACAAAGTAGATAATATTGGAACATTAAGGTGACAATCAACCAATTATTTTAGGAAGATGCAAGCTAATTGAAAGCATACCAGTAAACCTTCCCATGCTCCATACATCTATTCCATGGAACTATCAGAAGGGATTTTAGAAAGAAAGCACAGAATTTTCCTGTGATAACAATGTGTGGAGCTGGAGGAACACAGCAGACCAGGCAGCATCAAAAGAGCAGGAAATCTGATGTTTCAGGTTGGGACCCTTCTTCAGAGCCCCCTTCCCCTCCCCCAGTTCTGAAGAAGCATCCTGACCTGTAACATCAGCTTTCCTGCTCCTCTGATGCTGCCCGGCCTGCTGTGTTCCTCCAGCTCTACACTGTATTATTTCTGACTCCAGCATCATCAGTTCTTACTATCTCTGAGGATTCTCCTGAGGCTTTCTTTATTACCTAGACTCGCTGGGGATCCTGAACCCGAACCTGCATGCAGCCTTAATTGGGATAGGCAGATTCTTGATTAGTAAGTGAATCAAGGGTGACAGGGAAAATGCAGGAAAATGATTATGAGGAATGTTGGATCAGCCATGGCCCCATTGATTCGTGGACCAGGCTTGAGGGGCTGAATGTCTTCCTCCTGTACTGATTTCTTAAAGTCGATGGTCTTAATGGGACTAGTTCCACAATTTTAATAGAGGATAGTTACAACTGGGCTCAATGTCAAATTAAGGATGGAAGATGGTCTCCCATTGCTTCCCACCCATCTTCATGTTGCTAGATTTGCATGTGTGACAGTCTATTTTATTGAATTTGCTTTTGCCAACAGTGTGTTTATGGGATTTTACCATATTGGTATAGCTAATAAGAAGTAGTTATATATTATTTTGTTAAATATTTTGAATGAGTTATGCTTAAGACAGTTCTTTTAATTCTATTATTATTTTGTTTGCTTTTTGATTATGGCATATGAAAAAGTGCACTTTGTTTCAAGCCTAGTAGTTCGACCAATTGAATTGCATCTGGAACACAATGCCTTATACTTACCTTTAAAAAAGAAAAATTTAGGGTCTAGACTGTCGTCTGAATATACTTCAGGGGGGTTTGGTCTGATCCATTCTAACACAAATAAGGGATGGCTAGGTTTAAGTGGGTGTGCAGTGTGGGATGAGGTGTAATAAAAATGAAGGTTGGAAATCATGTTCTGAAGTTCTGGAGCTTACTATTGAGCCCTCGAGGCTGTAAAATGTCTACGTAGAAAATGAGGTATTACACATCTGGTCTACATGGAGTTTGTCGCCATACTGGAGCAAGCCAAGGATAGAAATGCTATCATGAAAGCAGAGTTGATTTACTACATTCTGGTGTAAATTCTACTATACTGATCCATTTTTGTTACTTACTGAATTCCAGCAAACAGAGTTACAGTCTTGACATTTTTTTTGCCTGCAGTTCAGGGCTGTTTAAATGGGTATTCTCAAAGCTCTGGCCCTCACAGCATTGTCAACTATACACTAAGACATCCACTCAACAGCACGCACAGACTAGTGTTGCATTTGACTTTTGACCCTTTTATTATAGTCTCCTTGAGTGAAATAGACATGTCTTCAAGAAGAAGTTATTGTGTGAGAGGGGCAATGTTTGAATTCTCTCATTTTTTCACTGCGTTTACTTTCTCCCAGTCCAAAATTTCCAGTACACTTTACAGTTGTAACATTCCTCTGGCTTCACACTGGATTTCGCCATGGTCACTGAATTTATATCTGCAGTTTTTCTAACATCTTTTAGAAAAAGCACATTTTGGAATTAAAGGTGAAAATGACTATGAATACTTGGAAATCTGATCCATCTTATATTGGCATTAATAGTCACACTTTCCACGGCAACTCCTGTACTAATCAGAAAAAAGCCTGCCATCTGATCAGCAGTCTGCTCTTATGCAGTGTGAATGTTGTTTTTCCTGGTAAAGTGATATTTTTCCAAACTGTCCTAAGGACTGCCTGATGAAAAGCTTTGACAAAAATGTATTTTCTCAGCAATATTCAAGATCTGTACAACAAAATTAATATATGTTAACCAGTCGAATCATAAAAATTCATGACTTGCCATAACATGCAAAGTGAAGTTGTGCCAAAACTGCTTTTGCAACACGGTGTCTCAGGTTTTGAATCTGCACACAATCCCCTCTATCCAAGGTGAATATTTTGACTAAAGTATTGAAATTAGATGACTTAAAATTTTCCACATCCATAAGAAAAGTGAAAGTATTGATGCAGAAAAATATTTTTATCTGCACCTAATCCAAAAAGTATATGGACCTTTTGGTCATTGGCCACAGCACAGCTGCCACTTAGAGTGGTTTGCAATATGCAAACATGACTCATCATGCGCTTTTTTTACCTGTCACTGATCGAGCTGTTGGACTGAATCACTGCTGAATGTACTTACAAATTGAATGCATGCCCAATGCTTATATTCTTTGCATGACTTATATTACAATGTTGCCTTAAGGTTAAGATATAGTCAAATAATGATTGACAATGCAAATCCAATTTCTCTAAATTTCCATCTTTTATCAAAATGAGCACATATTTGCATTTTTCAGTAAAATGGTTTCAGATATGGCAACTAAATAAAAGTGTTTTAAATCATTTTCACAGAGCACAGGCTGTCCTACTGCAGTGAGATTGAGAAAACAAATAGACAAGGCAATCACAATAAGTGAAACATGGCTCAAAGCAGAGGTGGATTGAAGGTTCAAAAATTGAAAACAGATTGATCTTGTTCCAATATGTGTATCATGGATGTCACAGTTTGCCCAGAAAAGCACTTACCAAGAGTTGGATATCACATGGCTTTGGCAAGCCAAACGGCACAATAAAGGTACAATTGCATTTCACTAACACTCCTCCTTTTTCATAAACAAAAGCAAAAATATTTACATGCACTATCATTTGTTATCAGGTATGCAAGTTATCCAATCTACATGCTCACAAAGTTATCATTCATAACAGAACAATGTGTTAACTCTCGTCAGTTCCACCACCATTAGATTCTACATATGCATTGTATACATACACTTTATATTGTACAAGTCTTCTAATGATGCACGCATACATTTTATTGGCTGTTTGTCTGTTTGTTTCCTGGGTGTTGTTCTTTCTCCATGGAGTGTCGTGCTGTACTTTCTGCCGGTAGTGAACACCTCCTCTAAACTGTACATAGACATCAGTGACTGAGGCAATTTACCTGGTCATTCACTGCATATGATTGAAATAACGACCGCTCAACACAGGCCCCAAATTGCCAAGTGTGCTGACTTTTATTGAGAGCGTTGACCGTTGCAATTTAACCACTCTCCTAACTCTGAAAATGATTTCATAAGTTTTATCAATGTTAACTTTGGCTTTCTATTGATTCACCTTGATTTTGTCACACACTTGGTAGAATTTTTTGCTTCAATTTCTTTAACTATTAGAAAAGAAGTTCAGATGCAGTGCGACCATATTGTTTGATTGGGGTACTTTCTAAGTTTTCATTAGGTGTGTTTCTCCACTGAGGGCTTGCTTTGTACAGTCTCTGTTAAACTTACTTGATTTGTTTTTGCACCTTTTGGCTATTTTCATGGTACGTCAACACTTCTACTTGACTGGGCATAGTGTGTGGATGATTATTGGTGTTGAATTTCCCAATCCTTTATGAACTGCCTGAATTCTTCACTTGTGAATTGAGGGCCATGTCACTCATCACAATGTCTTGAATGCCATAACAACTGTAATTTGCTTTCATTCATTCTACAATCTTACTGGTAGTCAATGACATCAACTGGTCTAACTCGCAGTGCAATCAATTCCTTCATGGTTTGCATAGGTGTGCTTCAGCACCTGTTTCCTCATCTCCTTAAGACTATGACTTAAGGATATATTAAGGATATTAAGGATGTAAGGCCATCTTTTTATCACTGCTTCTTGTAGCACTTGAAGAATATTTGTTGAGTACTTTGCTTGATTTCAGCAAGATGCTTATCTTCCAGAATTACTTGGTGGAATCTTATAAGGATCTAAACAATGTGTCCTATGGTATGGTTTGTGGCAGAATTATGCCAGAAAGCTTATTTTGACATTTGGAGCAATTTGCACTTTTTGTGCTTTTGCTGAGTGCAAAGTTGCCAATAAAGGGGATATTTACTTGTCAAATGCCTTATTAGCACCACAACTCACCTCATTAACATCTTATCAAATGTGCTGAACTAGATAATTCTCGAGAATTCTTAACATGGAAGCGAGAGCAGATGCCTGGCAATTTCAGTTCACTGCTGGCTGCAAGGAGCCTCCATGTCGCTCAGTACCAAACAGTGTGTCACGACATGATGCACAGACGCCAGTCACAAGCACCTTTTGTCCACTGGTATTTGAATCTGACATCTGCCAACAACTTGCAATCCTTGTAGTTCCTCTCCGATCCACTTTCACAATGCTTAGGAAGTATAGAATTGCTTTGCGGGACGCTCAGACAAATAATATTGAAAGGCTACTGCAAAGATACTTTGAACACGTGGACAGGAAACCAGTTCACACATTGGACCAAGCTGTATCTCAGGCCAGTTCATTTGCTCCCTCAGCACTCTCTCACTTAACATTTCCTCCAAGGTTGCAGCATCCATAGCTTGCCCTGCCATACCATGCTATACCTTACCTGTTAGCATTTTGGCATTTCAGCCAGAATCAAAAGGCTGTCAGTATTGCAATATCAATGTACTCTTTCTTTTCAGCACACAGCCTGGCTGCTTTTTGTGTCATCAGAAGTGATGTGTCCAGAAAGGGAATATCTTGTTGGAAAGCACAGTGAGATGTCAGTTTAACATTTACAGCATTTGCCAGCTGCCTATGTAGCAAGCCCACAGTAAATAACTAAATGGACACATCAGAAAACTGACTGCGTACTACTAGTTAATCTAATCAAGACAGACTGTCTGTCAAGGAATCCTAGTACTATCAAACATGGGGACGCAGTTCAGACCTTGGCCACAGTGAGACAAATACTTGTGCCAGTCATAGTCAGGGGCTATGTCCAACTATAGAATGGGGAATGGGAAATAGTCAGTCCTGTCAGCGGAGTGGTCTATTGTCCATTAGGGGGCTGCAAAGACAGACATCAGAGGTTCAGTCAGTCATGTCAAGAGGATGCTTATCAAAGGAGGTCAGAGTTCTGGGCAATTACAATCTATGAAGAGTTTTTTGTAGAGGGAGGTGTAAAGGCTGTGCTCAGTTTTGCATGCACCTTGCGAAGCCTCCTTAGATGGCACCTTTCAAACTCATGACATAAGAACATAAGAACTGGGGTAGGCCATTCAGCACCTTGAACCTGTTCTGCCATTCAGTTAGATTATGGTTGATCTGTGGATAAACTCTTTATACCTGCCTTTCGTCCACATCCCTTAATACCTTTGCTTAGCAAAAATGTATCCATCTCAAATTTAAACCTAACATTTAACCTACCAACAGCTGCTGCTTGTGAAAGAAAGTTCCAAATTTTTACCACCCCTTATGTATAGGAGCTCTTCATATCATCTCTCCAGAATGATTTAGCCTGAATTCTCTGACTGTTTCCCCTAGTAGAATCTCCAGCCTATGGAAACCATATATCTTTATCTGCCCTGTTTTTTCCCTGTTAATATCTTGAAGACTTTGTATAGATCACACTTTAACTTTCTAAATTCTGCAGAAAATGGGCCTAATTTGTACTACATTTTTTCTTAACTTAATCTTGAAGCCCAGGTATCATTCTTGTAACCTACATTGTACTCCCTTCAAAGTCAATATATCTTTCTGCTTTGAGTACTGCAAGTGGAGTCTAATCAGGGACCTATGGGAATATGGGAACATGACAGCCAAGAAATTACCCTCCAACAACAATCTTGACTTGAACAACATCGTCATTCATTCAGTGTTGTGGCCAGTGACCTTTGCCAGGGCCAATCACTTCCCATGAAAGAATCAAAATGGAAAGTGGGTTTGAGGATGATATCAAGGCAGCATAACAGTTTTCCAATGTGCAGGTCCAACCTTTGAATGTCCAAAAATCAAATCTTTTTTACAGATTAATGTTACCAACAGGTCAAAGGCAAGCATTTAGAAGTAGAACACATGAACATGATGAGTAGAAGCTGGAGTAGATGTGATAATGGGAGCTGTAAATGCTGGAGAATCCAAAATAATAAAGTGTGAAGCTGGATGAACACAGCACGCCAAGCAGCATCTCAGGAGCACAAAAGCTGACGTTTCGGGCCTAGACCCTTCATCAGGGGGTCTAGGTCCAAAACGTCAGCTTTTGTGCTCCTGAGATGCTGCTTGGCCTGCTGTGTTCAGCCAGCTTCACACTTTATTAGCTGGAGTAGATCATAGGTTACTGAGATGTTGCTGGGAGGGGAGAGTTTGAGTTATAAGGAAAGACTGGATAGGGCTGGAGCTTTTTTTTCACTGAAGCGTAGGAGGTTGGGGGGCGGGTGACCTTAGAGAGGTTTATAAAATCATGAGGGGCAGAGATAAGTTGAATGACGGGTATCATTTCCCTAGGATGGGGGATTTCAAGACTAGGGGCATTTTTTAAGGTGAGAGGAGAAAAACTTTAAAAAGACAGACAATTTTTTTTGCAGAGTGGTTCGTGTGTGAATGAACTTCCAGAGGAAGTGGTGGTACAGTTACAACATTTAAAAGACATTTGCATAACTACACGAATCTGAAGTGTTTGGAGGGAAATGGGCCAAGCACAGGCAGGTGGGGCTAGTATAATTTGGGATTATGGTTGGCATGTACTTGTTGGACTGAAAGGTCCGTTTCTGTGCTTTATGACTCTCTGACTCTATGTTTCAGTATCTGCTCCAACATTCAATAAATGTCAGCTGATCTTTACATTCCTACTCATTCCCTATAATCATAGGATTCTCTTCAAGTCTAAGTAGTTGTTGATCTTAGATTTGAATACATTCAAAGACTGAGTACCCACAATTCTCTGAGTAGAGAATTCCAAAAATTCACCATTTCTTGAATGAATAAATTTCTTCTCGTTTTACTTGTAAATGGCCATCCCTTATCCTGAGAGTGTCCAGGTAGGTACTTGCATCCCACGAGAAACAGACTCTCGGCATCAGCTTTATCACACCTTCTCAGAGTTTCAATAATATATTTTAAAAAAGAGCTTAAGCAGTACAAAACCGAAAAGCAAATGTTTTTTCAACCACAAGGTTCAAGTTAGCCTGAAAAGCTGCAAGTTTCCTTTTTATGACATGCAAAATAAGTTAATAAATGTGAAAAAAATGACATGATAGGGAATTCCTCTCAATGTCTGATGAATAAAAATGTAACCTATGGTAAGATCAATTCCAGGGCAGGAGCTAAGTATACATCTTTCAGCCAAAGCATTGTTTTCTTTTCAAAATAACGGCACGTTTGTAGTTGCTCCCCACATAATCTTGGCCGAGTTGTTTTTGGATGTGCAGAATAGACACCAATAAAATGTCTTGCAGATTTTGTGGTGGAGAAAAGGCCATTACAATTAACTATGTTCAATCTTAACTTAAGAAAATTAGTGCACGTCTAGTGACTTTACAGAGTGTTTGAGCAAGTGAATTACAGAGGAATTATAAAAGAAGCACATTGCAATTCCTTTGCTACCATCAGGTTAAAATCCAGGAACTTCTTTCTTAATAGCACCATGGGTTTCTCTACTCCACAAGGACTGCAACAGTTCAAGATGGCAGTGCATGACCATCTTCTCCTGGGCAGTTGGAGATGGGCAATAAATGCTGTCACAGTCATATCTCATGAACAAGCGAAAAGACTAGCGAAAAGATTCAACATTTCCCAGCTCAACGCCTCTGAGGGAAATCAGTGATAAGAATGCATTTTAAACTAGACATGATGACTAGTGAGGTTTGGAGTGTACTGTAATGACACTGAGTTCGTAGAATTCAGTGAAGCTGGAATGTAGAATGAACATACATTTCAAGCAAAACTGAAAGCCAGGTCATATATGCCAACTTTTGGATATTATAATGATAGGATGAGGCGGGCAGTCAATCCACTTGCAAGAGGCAGATTGCTTGTTA
Organism: Stegostoma tigrinum; assembly: GCF_030684315.1. Taxonomy (NCBI): domain Eukaryota; kingdom Metazoa; phylum Chordata; class Chondrichthyes; order Orectolobiformes; family Stegostomatidae; genus Stegostoma; species Stegostoma tigrinum. Next base: position 26,836,309 of record NC_081356.1, on the reverse strand, counting down.
AAATTATGTTAGTGAGGGCAGATGCCTTGGATTAATTTGGTTTATAGGTTTAATGTTGGCTGAGATAGAGGGAACTGCAGGTGCTGGAGAATCTGAGATAACAAGGTGTAGAGCTGGATGAACACAGCAGGTCATGCAGCATCAGAGGAGCAGGAAGGCTGACATTTTGGGCCTAGACCCTTCTGAAGAATTGGGAGAGGGGAAGGGGGTTCTGAAATAAATAGGAAGAGAGGGGGAGGCAGATAGAAGATGGATAGAGGAGAAGATAGGTGGAGAGGATGGGATGGAGCCAGTAAAGGTGAGTGTAGGTGGGGAGGTAGGGAGGGGATAGGCCAGTCCAGGGAGGACAGACAGGTCAAGGGGGCGGGATGAAATTATTAGATAGGAGATGGGGGTGGGGCTTGAGGTGAGAGGAGGAGATAGGTGGGAGGAAGGACAGGTTAGGGAGGTGGGGATGAGCTGGGCTGGTTTAGGGATGTGGTAGGGGGAGGGGAGATTTTGCAGCTTGTGAAATCCACATTGATGCCTTCAGGGTTCAGGGTTCCCAAGCGGAATATGAGTTGCTGTTCCTGCAACCATCGGGTGGTATCGTTGTGGCACTGAGCGAGGCCCAGGATGGACATGTCATCTGCGGAAAGGGAGGGGGAGTTGAAATGGTTCGCAATTGGGACGTGCAATTGTTTAGTGCAGACCGAGCGTAGGTGTTCTGCAAAGCGGTCCCCAAGCCTCTGTTTGGTTTCCCCAATGTAGGGGAGGCCACAACAGGAACAGTGGATACTGTATACCACATTAACAGATGCGCAGGTGAACATCTGCTTGATGTGGAAAGTCTGCTTGGGGACTGGGATTGGTTGAGGGGGGAGGTGTAGGGGCAGATGTAGCACTTCCTGCGGTTGCAGGGAAAAGTGCTGGGTGTGGTGGGGCTGGAGAGGAGTGTGGAGCAGACAAGGGATGCCCTGAGACAGTGGTCCCTCCAGAAAGCAGATAAGGGTGGGGAGGGGAAAACGTCTTTTGCGGTGGGGTCGGATTGCAGATGGAGGAAGTGTCGTAGGATCTGGAGGTCGGTGGGGTGGTACGTGAGGATGAGGGGGCTTTTGTTTTGGTTGTTATTGCAGGAAGGGGATGTGAGGGATGAGTTGTGGAAAATGCGGGACACACGGTTGAGGGCGTTCTCGCCCACTGAAGGGGGGATGTTGCAGTCCTTGAAAAATGAGGACATCTGAGATGTACGGAAGTGGAATGTCTCATCCTGGGAGCTGATGCGGCGGAGGGGAAGGAATTGGGAATGGGGGATGCATTTTTGCAGGAAGGTGGAACCACCTGGAAACCGACTCCCACAGCTACCTAGAATACACTTCCTCCCACCCGTCTTCCGCCTTCCCCTCTCTAGCTATTTATTTCAGAAACCCCTTCCCCTCCCCCATTTCTGAAGAAGCATCTAGGCCCGAAACGTCAGCTTTCCTGCGGCTCTGCTCCTGCTTGGCCTGCTGTGTTCATCCAGGTCTACACCTTGTTATCTTTAATGTTGGCTGACTGGATGTATCAAGCCTTGGGAAATCCAGTTGCTGAAGTGGGTTGGGAGTTGGGTGATGTTGGGAGGGGAAGCCACGACAGTTTTGAATAGAAGGTAAATGACATTGCTTGTGGGTCATGACGAGCATAACTACTATTACTTAGCCCCCAGGCTTCCTCACGTCAAACACTGATCCTCTATCCAAAGCGCCATTGACCCAGTTTCAAGGAATGAGCCTACCTGATCCTGAAGCCTCCCTCAGGTTCCCTCCTGCCTGACATGAAACCAAATTCATCAATCAACTGACTTTGAAATGGCAAGCCTTGTCACTCAACAACAAAGCATACAGCAGAATTATAATTGCACATCAGATTTCCAGATTATCCTGAGAATGTAAAGGACATTATATAAATGCAAATTCTTTGTCCTTCTCTTTGTATCCTATAATTGTACAAACTAGTTCTAGTCATTCTTTTTACTACTCTGTACACATCTATCTTTTTCTTATTTTGCAGATAAACACACCCTTTTTACTTTTTGGCACGGCTAGCAGGAATATGTATTATATCATCCATCACTACGTGAAACTTGATGTTAGAAGTTGTACACTGGTGATGATAGCGCAGAAGAAATGTCAATGAACCAGTATCCTGTTATAAAAATATTTTTATAGCCTAACAGGTTTTGAAATGTGACCTGAATAGTGTCTTAAAATTGCTCTTTTTATTTTGCCAATTCATAAAATCTCTGAGAAATTGTTTCTCTAAAGGGCACATTTTAAGAGCAGGGTTGAATAGTATCTGGACATGGATCAAGGCATGCAATTGAAACTATTTTGAACATGATGGCTCATGTTGTTAAAGTTATGATGAATCATACGTGTAATATGAGACTTTATGCATTTGGCTATGCATTGTGGACTTAGATTTAAACTCATTGTGCTTAATAGATTGTTGTTCGGCAGAGAACGGATGTCAGAAGAGGTTTCTTTTCTGTGTGCTTTCTTGCTCTTCTTACATTTGCCTTGAAATCACCTCAAGCAATTACACAGACAAAAGACGAGTATTTGCCTTTTATTAGAGGTACTAAAATCTGCCAATACTGCAGTCAGAGATAACACAGTGTGGAGCTGGAGTAGCACAGCAGGCCAGGCAGCATCAGAGTGGCAGGAAAGTTGACGTTTTGGGTCAGGACCCTTCTTCAGATATTTCTGAAGAAGGGTCCCGACCCGAAACATCAACTTTCCTGCTCCTCTGATGCTGCCTGGCCTGCTGTACTCTTCCAGGTCCACACTGTGTTACATTTGCCTTTTATTTATTTCTGCCTGGATCAACTAGCCTATTGCACTTCATTCTTCTTCATTCTCTCCTTCTCAGGAATCAGCACTCCCCTCAGGTAACTCCAGTTTGAGCTGAAGGCTGGCATATCAGACAATTATCTTCATCAATTCCCTCTACCTTTCTGCATGCTCACTGTCTTGGCAAGCTGAACATCCTCACAAAAGCCATGAACCTCAACATATTTCCTCATACACTTTCTTGATTTATATTGGTTTGTCATCAGTGGCTGTGCCTTCAATTCCCAGGACACTAAGCTCTGGAATTGCCTCCTTGGGTCTCACCATCTTACTCTGCTTTAAGACGCCCCTTAAAGCCCATCTCTTTGATCAAACACTAGTCAATTGTTGGTCAAGATTTTTGGCTTGATGTGATTCAGAGTTAAATGCTGTTGGATCTTGAAAATGAGGAAGTTGAAAATCAAAATTCCACTTTTCACGGAGAATTCATTTCCAGTCCTCAAAGCGCAAGAACATTAAGTAACTCTGAGACATTGAAGTTCAAAGAGGAAAACTGGGCAGGGCTTTGAAGGATGGACTAGAGAATGTAATGGGCTGTATTTTAGACTATGTACTACTTTCTGCACCTTGTTTCACTGTAATGTGTCCTCTGCTCGTACTAGTTATTGATTGCTATCCTTTTGGGGTTGTGACTTTCCTCATGGCAATCCCAATTAATCTGATGCTGTCAAGAATAGACTTTCAGCAGCAGAGCCATCTCCATGATTTTGCTGTGCGTGAGGTTTTTTTGTGCTCCATGTATTCCAGTGTTGTGTATTTTGTTATCATTCCTATGTTTTTTGCTTAATTTAAATGATCTGTGCTGATTATAAAGAGCAGATCATTTTATGGAAATATTTGAGGACAAATGTGCAAGTGTATTGGCGCATGGGTTCAGTGTAACTAGCTCCTTTCTGCCTAACTACAATGTGCTTTCTCCTGGGTATACTTCAAACAATTTTCCTATATCTGTAAAAACATGACACTTACTGACCAAATAGGATTTTAGAGAAGATTCGTCAAGTAATGCAGCTGGTCAAGAATGAACAGTGTCAGGTGATATTTTGCAAGCTGGTCTGATTTAGCTTTGGGCGCTAGGAGGTAACTCTGTGAAGCTTTTCATTGGATTAAAGATATTGGAAGGAGTCCCAGAGAGAGTCAATTAGAGCCTGTAGTAAAAATACAATCTCATGCTGCCTTAAGCCATAAATGATCTCATTATAACACTTCCTTGTGAACGTGTAGATAGTTTGGCATGATCTGAATTCAGAATGTGACACTGTGAGCAATTTTCCAAAAGTAACAATTTTTCGTTCTGTAACCAATGCCGTGAGGCGATAACCAATCTGCCAAGAAAGACCTCTTGATTTTAGATGAATGGAGGTACCGCTCATATTCCAAAACTAATAGATTAACCATTACTTAACGATTTTGTGATGCCAGTAGCATGTTAGTTAGCCATTTTATATCTATTCTGTCATGGTACCTAATTACAAACGTGGCTTTGAATATGCAAATCAGGTGTCAGAAGTGAAATCCTCATCCCTGTCTTTGTTACCTCTCGATCCAACTGTTCCAACACACTAAATTAAAACCGAAAGATTGGCAAATGCTGGATATCAGAAACAAAAATAGGCATTGTTGGAAGAGCTCAGCAGGCCTGGCAGCATCTGTGGAGCGATATCAGAGTTAACATTTTGGGTCCAGTGATCCTTCCTCAGAACTGAAGTCCAAACTGTCAGTTGGGCAGTTCTAAGTAAAAGTCACTTAACCCTAAACTCTGACTTCTCTCCTCAGATGCTGCCAGACCTGCTAAGCTTTTCCAACAATTTCTGTTTTTTGTTCCAACATACTCTTTGTTGGCATCCTACATTTTGTAAACTTGAAGTCATCCAAAGTTCCACACATTTCTTCTAACCTAAATCAAGTCTGCACCTATTGCCCCTTTGGTCCATTAACTAACATTGTACTTATACCCCTGCAATTTACATGTGCTCCTCTAATTGTGACATTTTGGATGATATTAATTGCTCTCCACAGGTGACCACTGCTTGGACTTAAAGCTCTTGGAATCAGAAACTCCTTTGCTTCTCAGATTATCTACCATCTTTTAATCTGTTCATTAAAATCTTGCTACTTGGCCAAGTTTTTGACCATCTGCTCTAATATTATTTTACAGAACATTACAGCACAGTAACAGGCCCTTCATTCCACTATGTGGCTTTGTGTCTATACTTTATAATTTGATGTTAAGTGTGTTGGGATGTCATCTTACATTACAGACACTATATTCTTCTCAGTTGTTGTTGGTGAAGAGTGTAAGATTGGTTGTGGGGATTGTTTAATTTCCAAAAGTTTCTGCTACACGTGATGTTGAACATTCAATATATCTTCCCAAATAGAGGCATTGTCAAACAAGATATTCATGGTGGTAAATGGTGTTTAACATTTCTCCTATTAGAAAGCTAGAACAACGCTGGAGGCTAGGAATCTGCTCCATATACGTAACTGATAACGCAATAATCAACCACAACTTCTATTCTGTCTTTACTATCTGCATTGCCCAGTAATATTCTACTGCACCTGGATTTCCCTATCCTGCAATTCTCTTGTTAAAGTGAGAAGAAACCTTGTGACTGAGTTCATGTTGTGACCTTCATAAAATTTGAAAAAAATATCTGAACCGAACTTTGAGAATTTGGAAATGTTATCGTTTTCAGGTCTGGCACAAATATTACATTGTGTGTTATCTGGCAGTGTGCCTGATGCTGTGGTGTGATTTGAAATAATGCAAAGAAATGCCTTGTAGAAGTGGTTGGTGCTGTCCAAATTTTGGGGAGTGTTTTGGATGGAGGCCATGCTAACAAAAAATAACGGGTTTTTTGTTAAATCTGTGCTGTAGTCCTTTGTCACACAGTGTAGATTTTGGATTATGGGAGGTATGGGTCTATTGACACGCTGTTGCTGAAACCATCAAAGAGAGAGTTAGAAAGACCTGAGTAGCAGCAGGTTTGTAAGACTATTGTCTGTATTTCTCATCAGCTATTCATTCACTTTGTTTCCCACAGGAAGCTGGGTAATAACTGTGGAGAATATTTTCCCTGTAAGGTCTGTTTTCCTGTGCAAGAACATAGGTGGCTGCAGTAACTACCAGAAGTATCAAGGCATCTTCTTGCTCATTATTATCGAAAGAATATTTGCCTGCATGGCCCTTATCAGTTTGCAGGTCATGGCTGAAGGCATCCATCCTGAATTCAATCCCCAATGTGGTTTCACAATAGAAGTTTTATAACTGTTGTGATATTCTTAGTCCAACAGCTGCAAGAAAAATGCCATGAACAACGGAGACCACGAACCTTCATCTATCTCATCATGCAACAGACACTACTTATCACTGGTCTATTTAAGCTGTTAGATAAAATTGACTGTCAACTGAGGTTGTTTAACATGACCTATTTTGAGGACAACATAATGAGCAAATAAGCTATGATTTGGCCACATGAGAGCTATGTAAGTTCTTCAGAAGGTCAAACAGGGTTGTGTTCTGGCACCAGCATTCTTTTGACATATCCTTCTGTTGCTGTCAGATGCCTTCAGATTATCAACAGAGAGTGTGCACTTAGTAACAGAACTGGTGGAAAGCTGTTCAGTGTTGCTTACTTGGGACTAAAGGCTCAGCAAGTCCTCATCAGAGAAATCCTCTATGGTGATGATGTTGCACTAGCATTCCAGATGGAGAAACAACTGTTGTGGCAAATGGACAAACTCTGTCACATCTGTAGGGATTTTGGCTTGACCATCAACATCAGGAAGATAAAATGTCACAGTGCAGGGCATTCCCATCAATGTGACGTTGGAGGCTTTTGATGGCTTTACATATCTAGCTGTACAACAGTACAAGACACACATTGTAGCATTTGTGAGCCTTAAATCTAAGCTGAGTAAGAGTGTGGAACAACAGCAACCTGACTGAGAAAACCGAATTGCAAGTCTACAAAGATTGGACCCTCAGCACACTCCTCTACAATGTTAAGACTTAGACAAAATGTACTAGACAGCAGAAAATTTTGAACAGTTTCTAACTTCTCTGTTTCAGACATATGCTCAGCATTTCTTGACAGAACAGAATCACCAATCTGGAGCACCTTTATTCCGTCAGCATATACTCAATTGCTTAGAGAACAAAGTTTTTTGTACTTATCACAGGATGGTGTGGCTGGGCCAACATTTATTGCCTATTTCAACTGCTCTTGAGAGGGTGATGGTGAGCTGCCTCTTGAACTTCTACAGCCCTTGAAGTGTAAGTACACCTACAGTGCTCTTAGGAAGTGAGTTCCAGGATATTGTCCCTGTGACAAAGCTCTCCATGAAACTTTAAACATTTAAATTGACACTTAGGCAAACAACAACACCATTTGATGCAGTGCTGTCAGAGTTGCCTTTGTGGGTTCCTGCAGTGAATTTTGTTTTTAGCACACATCAACAAAATAACAGAAAAAGGTATATCACTGAAAACATTTTCAGGGGTATGATGTTTTAATTATAGAATATCTGTACATTTGAAAAAGTATACATTGTCTTCAGGGAAGTGATATAGATAAGTATCTTCTATGACAGCTTGTTTTAATAGTTATAAAAAGAACATTACACTATCAGTCTTCAACACTTGATACTTGGCTGGTGATGTACAGACTGAAATCACCCGTGAGGTGAACATTTTAAGTATGTTTCATTTCAAGAATTTTTAACTCAAGTTGAACCTGCCCATTATTCATCGATTCTCTATCTTTCCTCCATCCATCCTACATCTCCACCTGGGGATCAAATGTATGAAATGGTAAAATGTAATGATTCAGGCTCCTTGGGCAATCAGTCAAAAACATGGTGAAACACTGCGAGGATTAAACACGGATCAGCAGAGTTTGTAAGGCAACAAAGGAGGGAAATGTGTATAAATTGAAAACATGCATTTATACATGTTCAGAGTATCATTGCAATACCACAACAAATGCTTACACAGCTGCAGGATTTTTCATCCTATCAAATAGTCCTCAGTAATTTGCTGAAATGTTGCTCGCAGTGGAGTTCAATAGGTAGGGGGAAGAAACCAGAAGGCTTTGGGATGTGAGAAGTGAATTGTGGGTGCTTTTGCATACAGGCTGAAGGCTTTTCTAAATATAGTGGAGCTGAAAGCATAAAGGTGCAAAGGACATAAATGATAAATCAGTGTTTGAAAAATAAAGTGGAACGTGGGACTGTGGAAGACTGCCTCACTTAGGAAGCAGCTACTGTAAGGAGATGTGAAATCAAGTGGTGGGACCCTCTTGAAATGCAGTGATAGTGTCCTTACTGATGGAACAGGAGGCCCGGGTTATTGTCCTACCTGCTCCAGACGTGTGAGTGGGTTGATTAGGAAAGTAGGTGAAATCAAGTAGTGATGATTTAAAACTGATACAACCACGGCAGGTCAATCAGCAAGAAAAGCCCAGTTGATTGTCCATCCTGCCTCACATTTTTAATGGCAGCAGCGTCCTGGCTAGTCATTTCCAATCCATTCTTTCTTCTCCTCTGGCCTTGCAACTAAGGAGAGGTTAACAAGCCAAGAAAGTGCCTGTAAAGGAAAACAAAAACTCTAGAGAATTTGTCTCCAATCTCCTGATAGAATCTCTCTCAGGTGGAAGCAGGCCATTTAGCCCAAAACAACCTTCTGAAGAGCAACCCACCCAGATCCACACCTCGCTCCGCATCCCCCCCCCCCAAAACCCTTGGCCAGTCGACCTGGCCTGTATATTTGAGGATGCTATGGGCAATTTAACATTATTAATCCACCTAACGTGCACATCTTTGTGTACCCAGAGGAAACAATGTGTAAACAGACATTCACCTGAGGGTGGAATTGAACCTGGGCCCCTGGCAATGCGAGGCATCAGTGCGAACCACTGTGCCACTCTCAATTTAAGTCAGTTCAGGAGATCAAACAGCCCAAATGTTATCTATGCATGATGATAGGAATTAACAAATGGGCATAAAAACTGAAAAAAAAAACTGTGGATGCTGTAAATGAAGAACAAAAACAGAAGTTGCTGGAAGCTAAGCAGGTGTGGCAGCATCTGTGAAGAAAAAAATCAGAGTTACTGTTTCAGGTCCGGTGACTCTTCCTCGGATGATGGTAGCTGGGAAAAATGTCGCTTATATGCAGAAAATACAGAGAGGAATGGGGTAGGGAGTAAACGATAGGATAGACCCTGAAGAGAGAGGGCAGCAGACAACTCCTTTGTCTACCCAATCTCTCTCTTTGGGCTCTAGCGTATAGTTTACTCCCTACTCCATCCCCTTCCCTATTTTTTGCACATAAACCGACGTTTTCCCAGCTACCATCAGTTTTGAGGAAGGGTCACTGGACTCGAAGTGTTACCTCTGATTTTTTCTTCAGTTGCTGCCAGACCCGTTGAGTTTCCAAAAAATGGGCAAGATCAAAGCTGAGGATATTAGAGGTGCAGAATTTATTGAAGATTGGATTTAAATGATAGAGTAATGTCACTGTAGATATGGGCAGAATTGTACTATCCTCCTATGCTATTTTGCGCTAGGAAATTTCTCATGGACGTGACAGACTGAATTGTCCCTTCTGTTCTGTCACCATTCTGTGCTTTCATGTTTTATAGAGCTTGCACAATGATTTCCTCCTGTTAATACTTTTACCGGAAAAGTCAAGGCTGGTGCAAAACAGAAGTTCCATATTGCTGACAAATATAGCCACTTGAAGACTGAGCCAGTATTGTTTCGTTCCTTCTTATGGCTCCCAAATGAATGTGTTGATGTGCTTCATCCCAAAGGCTGTAAGACTGCGATGTTATAGCAGCTGGCTTGAAAGCAGGTCTCATCCAATGATGCCACATGCATGGCATTGGAAATGGAAAGTCACACGGGCTCAATGAAACTGCTGTTCTCAGCCTGTACAATGTGGAAAATTACTGGGGCACTGTCGAATTTCTGCGCTGGTCCTGATTCTTGCTACCTCTGATCTAGGTTTACTTGTTGCTGACAAGGGTGACCAGAATAAAAAAAAAAATCCAGTCTCAATGACTATTATCCACCACAGTAATGAGCACTGAAACATCAGGCTGAATTTTATCATAAATTATTTTGTGTAGGGTTGCTGTCCATGAGGCCATTTCTCATGCTATTTTCTGAAACTTGCCTCATTACTGATGCACTACACCACTATGGTGCTGCACTCATCAGCTCCTCCCTCTTGCAACAGGCAGAATTACTTGCCACTGCTGGGGCCTCGTGGTAGTCTGGCACTGGCACATATTTAATTCACAATTATACATCAGGTGAAGCGCTGTCAGTCTGGAAATGCCATGCATGGCTCCTGTAAATTGTCCTGAGCTTGGCAGACGGAAGGAATTGATTTGCACAACTGCAAACATTCACTTCCTCCACCGCTAATGCTCAGTAGCAGCAGTGTGTACTGTCTACAAGATGTGCTGCAGAAAGTCACCAAGACTCCTTAGACAATGCCTCCTAAATCAACCACCACTACTTTCTGGAAGGACAAGGGCGGCGGAGATATGGGGCCACCACACTGCAAATTCCCCTCCAAGCCACTCACCATCATGACTTGTAAATATATCGCTGTTTCTTCATTGCCGTTGGGTCAAAATCCTAGAATTCTCTTTCCATAGCAGTGTGGGTCTACCCTACTGCACTTGGTCACAGTGATTCAAGAAATCAGCTTTGAAGGACGACTAGAGATGGATAATAAATGCTGGCCAGCCATTATATCCAAGAGAAAATGAAAAAAAAAAGTTGGAAGAGAATTTGACAGTTTGAATACTGGGAGAGATTTCTCCTTGTATGGGAGTCCAGAACTAATCCATACAATTCAAAAATTAGATATCTCCCAATTAAGAGGGAGATAAGGAAAAATCTTTTCATCTCAGATAGTAGCCAATCTATTAAATTCTAGCCCCCTAGAAAACAATGGAGACTGGGTTATTGAATTTACTCAAGAATGAGTTAGATAACAAGAGGAACAACGACAGAATGAAGGTTTATGGGCAGCAGGCAGGAAGGCAGAGTTGAGGTGACAATCAGACCAGTCAGGATCTTATCCTGCCTGCTTGAGGGGCCAAATGGTTTATTCCTGCCCCTAAATCTTATTCTTGAGCTAAACTTTTAGAGTGTTAAAGCAAACTACAAAGTCAAATCTATTAACATGAAGTCAAAGATTACCAAATTGGTAGTTCACATTTCACCTCTTTCTGCTTCCAAATAAACATCAAAAGATAGGGTTCCTATGATTTAAATGCTCATCAATGAATGCATTGAAATCATATTGAAACATTCCTTTATTTATTAAATGATAGCAATGTGTATATTAACTTATTGAATGATCTATTGTCAAATCCATTGAGAGAATGCTCCAGTAGAATTTCACATAAATGATATAAACCTTCTTTAGAAAGTAAGGCTGAAGATAAGGTTGAAACTTTTTTCTAAACATCAAATCTTTGGCACTGAACTGTGCTTGTCCTTCATATTTAAAAGATGGATGATGGGATCTGCAGATCCTGGTAGTGAAGACAAGGGCCATTCTCTTCTCCCAATACGAGCTGATGAGAACACACCACCAGATCTTGTAGCCTGCTCCAAGTCTGTCACCTAGGTCATTGCTGTTATGAGGAACACCAGACAATGCAGGAAGTTTAATGACCTTCTCTGCTGTGCAAGGGTAAATGAAATCATGCTCTTTTTGCTGCCTCTCACTCACTATATCTCTGTTCCTGCACTCACTTTCCTTCAATGCTCATGGTCTATCACTCCTACTATTGCCTGCAACACCTTCCTTCAGTTGCTCTCAGCCACTGCAAAACCCCACTCGACTAACCCTGCATCGTCTTTCAGCTGCCTTTTACTCACTCTGAGCTCCTTGTCATCTTTCTCCTACCTTTGCCAACACTAAAAGCTGTGCCAGCCACTTTTATGTCACTCGTTCCAGGAGAAAACTTCCCATAAAGGGCAGTGTGAGGCCAATGTGTGTACTAAGATGCCTGAGAGGATCCTGGCACTGTCTGTTGACGACCCTGGTCTGTTTCTGTGGTGATGTTGAAACCTCCATGACATGGCACCTTTGGAAGACTCATGGCCCATTATTGCATTGCTCTGAATTTACAGCCAACGTGAATGTATTCTTAACATACCTAAACATGTCTCCGTTTTGGCAACACATGCGCTCTTTTTTTCCTCCTGCACGTACCAGTGGCACTTACATAGTCCCGCTATCAACAGGACAGTCTTTCAAAACATCTCCTTTTCCAGCTCTGAGGAAGAAGCCACAAAGCCCTCAGACAATTCTCTGACAAGGCTGCTTCCTGCAGCCATTACCAGCTCAGATAGAGACACTTAGGGAGGTAATTTAGGCAAATTATAGTCGGGAACACGTTGTGATGAGCTCATCACTGTCACATCTTAAAGATTCCATAGTGTCAGCAATTCATGACTCCATTGAAATGCACAGGGGCAGCAGGCTATTATGTTAGTGGCTTGGGAAAACTGACTCAAAGGTTGGAGATCTCCATCAATGCTCTATACAGGGTGTCTGGCTACCTCTACAGACAAGATGGCATTGTCAGACACTCAGCGTCTGCTGTATTTACATACAGACATGCATTCCCTCATTCTAACCATTGGCAAGATAACAGGGAGATTAGGGATCTTTGATTTGATTTGGTTCTGATTTGGTTTATTATTGTCACATGTGCCTAGGTACAGTGAAAAGTTTAGCTTAGTGTGCAGTACAAGCAGATCATACCATATAAAATGCAAAGGGTAATGGAACAGAGCAAAGAATACAATATTACAGCTGCAGAGAAGGTGCACCAGCGAGCGAGATCAACATTAAATTTAAAATTTGAGACGTCCACTCAGAAGTCTAATAACAGCAGGGAAGAAACTGTTCTTGAATCTGTTTGTACGTGTAAACAATCTTTAATATCTTCTGCCCGATGGAAGAGGGTGGAAGAATATAAGTGTGGGAAGGGTCTTTGATTATGTTGGTTGCCTTTAGGCACCCAGCCGGAGGGGGATCCACAAATAGGCATTCAGAAAGTTCCTGGCAGGACACTCTATTATGTGGAAGTGCCAATGTTGGACTGGGAGGTCAGAAGTCACAAGCCACCAGGTTATAGCCCAACAGGTTTATTTGAAGACTCTAGCTTTTGATGCTGTGCTCCTTTCTCAGGTGTAGTGCTCTCTCTCTCTCACGTGTGCTCTCACACACACACACACACACACACACACACACACACACACACACACACACACACACACACACACACACACACACACACACACAAATCTATGTGGCAAATCATTTCATCCAAGAAGTTTGTACGTTTTCAGGTACATTAAATTTTATTCAAAAAAAGACTAGCCTGACTCCAGGTTAAAACACAGGCAGATTCTAAACAAGGCCTCATACCTGGAATGCATTTCTGACCTGAGATGTCACCTTTTGTATACAATGATAAAATCTCTAATTATCTCAGGGCAATGACTTGAAAGAAATTATGGGATTTGCATTTTAATCAATATAAACCTGCATCTCCTTTTTAACTGATTAAAGATTCAATAAGTGGCAGTCAGTGAGCCATTTTCGGGGGTGTTACCTTTCTACTTATAAATTCTGTGTTGGTATGCCTCCTCTTTCACACTACACCTGAGGAAGGAGCACAGCTCAAAAAGCTAGTGTTTTCAAATAAACCTGTTGGACTATGACCTGGTGTCATGTGATTTTTGACCTCAGGGCACTCCAGACATGGCTGGGTCTTCCACCTCCACCTTTTCTGCCATCCTCAGCCCTGTGGGAGTTTTGGCAGTACGTATTCAATGTGTAAGGGCCATATAAACAAAACTCTCTCATGTTTCCTGACTAAAACTGCAAGGCCAATGGGCTGCACTCCAGCTATAAACCCTGCACTACACTGAGAGATAGTGAGCAGAAAAGAAACATGATAATCTTCTGAGGACACATAAGTAGATGGGTGAAATTTCATTGTAAATACATTTTCACATCTGATAATATATGTTTGCCATTCATCATCAACAATGTGGATAAGTGCCTTTTTAGCTGCAACCACAAGACCAAAACCTAGACATCCTTAGTGGCACACAATGTTTTCTGATCCAAGGTGTGAAGTGGTAACTCCTGCACATATGCAGACTATGGAACCTGGAAGGTGATTGCTACTTTGGTGATGAGGGTGAATCTTTCCAGATAGCAATACATTGCTTATGAACCACAGCCATTTAATGGCACTGATTCCTGATGCTGCATGATGTTGTCAAGAGTGCTTCGCACCAGGGTTTGAACGTCATTCAGTAGGTCAATGCCAAAGATTCACATGCTGGCAGGTGATGTTCAACTGCATTGCGTGGGTATCTGTTTAATACTATCACCATTGAAGGGTCCCACATAGCTGGAGGCCCCCTCCCTCACAGAATGAAACAATTACCCTGCCCACACCTTGAGGTGACAGCCATTTTTATTTCAATTCATACGTGATCACTCCTGCTGCATTACTATTGTCCTTTCCATGCTATATCAACTCCTCCCCCACTTTATCTGTTGAGTTGTCCCATTCACAATTGTAATCCCTTTATGCATCTCAGCATGCTACCTTTAATCCCCAGCTTCACACCGACAGCAGCGGCCCCCGATAACCCCAATCGACTTGCACTTGATGGAGACCCAGGACTGGTCACTTTGCCCACCTCTTGACCAATTTGGGCGGTCAGCTCTGATTTGTGGTTGTCAAGATTCATGACTGATGTCTGTGCATCTCTCTGACTAACTTCGACTGAATCCCCAGATTGGCAGCACTGGAGTCATAGAGCTGACTGTAGCACTCAGATGGTAGAGGTACTGACCCCCTGGCTCGAGCTGCCCGAGCAGTCAATTGACCATATCTCAGTCCTTTGGTTGATATTGGAGGTTGCCCTTTACTTACTGCATGAGGGTTTCCTGACTGAAGGGGAAATCCTTTGACTCGACTGAGGACTACTTCCCCCAGACTTTGAGGCATGACCATTTGGTTACGCATATGCTGTGCATATGCCACATCTATCACTGGCACATGACGCATGTGTGAGATTGACATTACAAAATGATGTACAGCAAGCAACACGTCCACCAACTTGAGTGATCACTGCTAACAACTATGACAAGATGCCTGACCTTGTGTCTTCACTAATAGGAAGGCAGGGGAAATGCATTGTAAGCCTTTAAGCAATGTGAGTGGAGGCAAAGTGCAAAAACACAAGACAAGGCAAGGCAATGCAATGGAGGGATACTGTGAGTATCTCAGTCAGCACAAAGTGAGTGAGTGCTGAGATAGAAAACAGGAGTTCTGAAATGCACCTTGGCCCAATTCATGAGATGGTAGCTCTCCCTGTGTGCAAAATGTCCTGGCAGAAAAACCCCATTGAAAGGTGCCAGTCACTCCAAAGTGCAGCATTGACGTGCAGAACTGTCTTGCAAGTGGAGCTGAGTTATTCCATGGAGAGTGCAGTGAGGTTGGTACCATGTCTGATGCCAACATCTGCAGATGGGAGCTTCATGTGGTCGCTGCCCATGTACGGCACCCTAGGTGTTGGTGACTGCTATCCAAGATGGAAGACCAGGGAAGCAAGCAGCATGTTGGAGTTGCTAGGTATCACTCTGACTTTCATGTTGGGAGCTGAGGCTGTCTGGTTTCTGTCCAGCTGATGGGAGAATGTGAAACTGCATATCATGAGGAGAGATTAACTAAAAATTACATGATTATGCATGTACATAGTTGTAAATAGATCTCTCATCACTCACTGATGAGATTCTCATCTTGCCGTTTAGGATTTGATTGGAAAAATGAGACTTTTTTCTCATTGTCTTTCCTGCCAATAAGACCCGATTTCCCCAATTTTCTTGCCATTATTTTGTGGAGGGGAAGATTCTGCCCATTACCTTTTTCAAAAATGCAAATGCTAAGAATTTACAAATAGCATTTTGTTAAGTCAATATTTTCATTGCAGAATGCTTGTACAATAAATAGCATGGATGTGCATGTTCTGGGAACAACGGGAATAAATGTGTGTTTAAGAATGGTTTGCAAATTTACTTTATGTTGACACCAACAAAAGGCGCAAATTCCAACAATAAAAGACAAACATAGAACTTTAAAATGTGTAAATATAAAAAAAGGCTTTATGTTGTGAAAATATAATTGAAAAATAAGTATGGCTATTCATAATTACATATTATCAACGTGAAATGTTACAAATGTCTCATCAATTGTAACAAGTTCAAAGATAATATCTGTTCAGTATTGAATACAGTGACTAATATTTAACGTTTAATGTTTCAATAGAAAATATACTTGTTTATATTTCATCTGAGCAAGGGAAATGAAACCTGACAGGAAAAGAAACAAGCTGTGACTCACCTAACTACACAAAAATGATAATTATGTAATTGACAAGATCAAAAAAGGAATGATCTGAGTCACTAAGCTTACTTTTTTCTCTACAAGTCAAATACGATGTAAGATAAAGTATTCTATGTATTTTTGGCGGCTCTGCATAATGAGACATTGATCAAGGCATTCTTGAAATTTCAGCGTTTTTGTTTCCTGGATGGTGAACCCCGGAGCAGCCTTTAGGTTTGTTCTTAAATTCCATTAGTCTTGAGTAGTTAAGTTGCTGGCAGCAACAGTTGAGGCTTGATTCAAGATTGCAGGTAAGTGAGGAGAACCAGGCCAGGAGGCAGCAATGATGATTAGGGTTGAGGAGGGGGAACAGAAAAATAGGCATCTCAAAATACTTTATAAACCGTGAAGTGCATTTGAAATGAAAACATTATTGCCATGTGGGAAGTGACAGATGTCAACTTATCTTACAATTATGAGGTTTTTAACATTATGTTTTAGATTGTGTCTTTAATTTACAGAAAAATGAAAGGGGTCACAGGGCCTGATCTGAAGTCTGCCTATAAGGTAGCCTTGGTGCTGGCACTGTTAAAGATGCAAGAAGATGAGTTTGCTTCATTGGGAAGTAGGTTCAAGACAATAACAGAAGACTATGTGATAATAGTGCATAGATTACAAGTCTCAAAAGTCCCAGAAAAGCATTGAGAATGTCAGGTTCTAAACAGTAACACTTTAAACTATTCATTTGGCTCCAAGATAAAAGTAAGTTGGGATCTTAGGGATAACTTATTGGCATCTTTACCTGAATACAAGATGCATGGGATTCTTCTTGCCATGAAAATGGGCTTTGGTTGGAGAAGATTTCTGTGAGATATCTCTGAAACCTCACAGTCAATTTAGTCTGCCAGGATCCAGGTGAGGGATGGCAGCTAAAGGTAGCAGGACACTGTGGTTCATGGCATTGCAATGCAAACAGAAGCTCACACTTAGTTTGGAAAGACCAACAAGTGAGGCTATAAATTTTGTCTTGTGTTAACTAGAAGGTAAAGTGTCCTGTAATACTTTTACCATGGAGCATGGAGACCATATCTGGGGATATAAGTATCAATGCCTATAAAGAAATGAAGGGTAGCGACAAATCATTTTGGATTGATTCAAGGACAATTGAATGACACTTAAGGACACTGCACTGGTGGTGTAGTGATAATGTCATTAGACTACTAATCCAGAACCCCACATTGTGGGGTCATAGGTTCAAAACGGGCCATGATAAATGGTGAAATTTCAATCCAGTAAAAAAACTGGAGTTGACTTAGGATCCTGATGGTGACCATTTAACCATAGTCAAATATTGTATAAACCCATTTGGTTTGCAAATGACATTTAGGGAAGAAAATATGCCATTTATGGTCTGGCCTATATGTGGCTCCAGTCATTTAGCAATATGCATGACTCTTAACTACCCTTTGTGCTATTAGGGACGAGTACTTGATTGCCTATGCAGCAGTTCCAACATCTCTTGAATGAATTAAAAATACTTACCTGTGAAGTTTTTTTATGGTTTTACTAAAATTAAGAATGGGTGCCTGTGTCATTCCATTGTTTAATGTATATGTTACCTGCAAAGAGTCAATAGTGCTGTTTTCAGCCTTTTATTGTAGTACAATATAGTACTGTTCATTTATGTAAGGATGGTAATGCATTGGAGCAGTTCAGAAAACGTTTACCTGGAATGAATGGATTGCATTATGAGGAAAGATTAGACACACTAGGCCTGTATCTTCTTGAAGAGCCAGAGTTGGCTTAATTGAAATGTAAAAGATACTGAGGGGATTTGACTGGGTGACTGTTGAAAGCATGTTTCTTCTTGTGGGAGAATCTAGAATTAGGGGTCACAGTTTAAAAACAAGGCCTCGCTCATTTCAGACAGAGATGAAGAAACTATTTTCTCTCAGAGGGTTATGGGTAATTGAAATTTCCTTCATCAAAAGCTAATGGATGCAAAATCTTCAAATATTTTTAAGGCAGCAGTAGATGTATTCTTGATTACAAAACAAGACTAAGGTTCTTAGACTATGTAGGAACAAGTAGTTGAGGTCAAAATCATGTCAGCCATGTTCTTGACAAATGGCGGAGAAGGCTCAATTGACCATTTGTCCTACTCTTGTTCCTAGTTGGTAAGTTTGTAAAATTTTAAAATGTAAAGCCATCTTTTCAACAATTAATTGGAAGTCCAAATTTATTTTTAAAAGCTATGCCTGTGCGCGACAAACTCCCACAGACAGCAAAGTGATAATGACCAGGTAAACTGTTCTCCGTGAATTAAGGTTCTAGTAAAGATTTGTAGCTCAGGTTGTGGGTGAGGTTGTTGACTTGTTTGCTGAGCTGGCTTGTTCCAGTTCAGACATTTCGTTGAAGGCCTCATTGATGATGTTACCTAGCACGGTGATGAAACATCTGAACAAAAACAAGCCAGTTCAGTGAGCATGTTCTCGGTGACATTGATTGAAAGATAAATACTTTCTATTCATTTCATCAAAATAGTTCCATAAGGTTATTTACACCCATTGTGAACTAATGGCATTTGGTCTGTTTGTATAAGGAGGTTTAATGATTAATTGAATTATGTCTGGAGACATTAATACTTTTAAACTAGTATAACAGAGCACGAATCCCTGGAATGATGATGAGAAATGTTTGTATTAGGAGTGTTTTACTACAGATAGCGTAAACATTGAGGAGCATTAGCTTGCTTTCAGCTAGAAGAATTAATAACTGGTTTTCTTTTCTCTCTGCTTTGTGGAAAATATGATCTATTTAGCCAGATTTCAGTCTAAGATCTGAGCTATACAGAAATAACATCAGCTAGGAGCATATTACACCTAGGAACACAGATAGGATTCTGGTTTAACTCGCAAGCAAAAAGCAGCAGCTCCATCAGTGCAGTTTTCCCTTTCACTTTGCTGCAGCAGAGAGTCCAACTTGAGTTTTCTGTAATTTCTTCAAGCAATCCTTGAATCCAGACACACATAACTCAGAGGTGCTAGCTCCTAAGTTGCAATTAATACTTTAAGTTCTAGAGACTAGGGTGTGGGAGAGGGGTCAATCAGAGATGGGGCGAGTGATGATTGTGGTTTGGACAGCATTGTGGCCAGAAGAATCCTACATAATGGTTGAGGGAAGCTTCCATGTTTCCCCACAATCAATACTCTGTTATGTTTTGGAAGGATCACCTTTGAATGGCACATAAACAAATTTTGTCAGGGTAAACTCTTGTTGGGGATGTAGGAGGCTACTTAGCACCCAAAAAAGGATGGATATACAGCAGCGCTCCCTAAGTCACAATGTTGTGCAGGTTAAGAATACATATTTCAATTGAATATTGTAATAACAGTCAGCACGAGGGTATGGCACCCTGCTGGTTGCTACTAGTCTTGGAATCCAAAAGTCTGAATAAGCAACTTGATGACATCAGCTCAACTGATGCCATAGTAACTGGGGAGTTCAAACATAAGTCAGAAATGCCAGAACATTGTTGAAAATAAAGATATGAAAGGAATATTTTCAAGCCTTGCAGATTTCTGGAATAATCCAAGCATTTGGGGATCCTACAATGTCCCATTGCTATCTTAATGGTAAAGCCTTGATCAATTTGAGTTAACTTGCCAACAAACATTCTCTCCTTTATTTTGGAATTGCTGAATGCAAAATGAAAAGTTTCAGCAACATGTCTCTCTTTCCAGCAATAGTCAAGTTCTGTACTGCCAAGCAACTGAAAGAAACACCTAGCACCGCTCGTAATGATTGTGAAACTATAACATTATTGTTAAAATCCATTTGGTTCACTTTTCTCTCTTTTAGGGAAGGAAATATGGTGACACTATACTGTCTGGCCTCTATATGATCCCAGACCAAGAGAAATGTGTCTGACTCTTAACTGCACTATGAAATGACCCAGCAAAACCAATTGATTTTGGAAGATGGTTCACCTTGTCTTCTGAAGGTCAGTTGGGATAATAATTACTCAGCTTACCATCAATGCCCACATATTGTGAATGAATTAGAAACGATGTTCAGTTAAAGTCATTAAGGTTGTTCATTCTGTGGTAGTGAATCTACAAACAGTCTGCAGAAGAGGTTGATATCACTGACAGTGTGAGAATAGGAAGAATGAAAGGCAACTAAGAATATTTTGCACTCATATACTTCTGAAGTGGACATTAACATTGACTGAGATAACACGGTGTGAAGCTGGATGAACACGTCAGGCCAAGCAACATCAGAGGAGCAGGAAAGCTTGACGTTTTGGGTTGGGACCCTACTTCAGAAGAAGTGTCCCAACCCGAAATGTCAAGCTTTCCTGCTCCTCTGATGCTGCTTGGCCTGCTGTGTTCATCCAGCTTCACAACGTGTTATCTCAGATTCTCCAGCTTTGGCAGTTCCTACTATCTCATTAACATTAACTGATAGTTTTGGTGTGAACAAGAGCCGTTTGCTTTCAAAACAGATACTTTTGTTCATAGTGACGTGGATAGCTCAGTTCACTCGAGTGTGATGCAAAATAAACTTGACAGCATTGGTTCAGTTGCCAGAGTGGCTATGGTAATTCATGGAGGCCTACCTCCTCACCTTATCCTATGCTTGTGCAATGATTACTGTTGAGTGATGCATAAACAATATTTTCTCTCGAATGGAGAGAGATGACCATGGCATCTTCCTTTGTCCTTGATTTTTTTCAGGCTATTGGCATCCAGTATGAAGTAGCAGGGTTATACGGAGTGCTGCAAGATGGCAAGAAATGTTGAAAACCCTCAATATATTTTAAAAAGTGCATGTTGTAAATTAATCTGGCCACCTGCAGCTGTTGTGAGATTTTTTGCTGTTCCATGCCTGTAGATGCTTATTCTGTCCCGTGAAAATTTCTCATCGTTTGAATTTGAATAGGCCCTTTCCAAATCTGGTTTTGTTACAGGATTTCCAGTCGAATCCACATTCTGTGCATATGAATTTGCATATTGGCATTGCTATACGAGAACATATCCTGTCTCCGTTCTATGTTCATGGAGCCAGCTCATTGCTCTGTCACCCTCTAACCCTACAAATTGAGATTTTGACCCCCTACCCTGCAGCATACAGATGGGTCTACTGTTGCGCTGTGCAGGAGGCCACACTAGGAAGATTACCAATGGGTCTGGAACCATTCCCTCAAAAATGTTGCCATCTTGGAGAAGTAGGAACGAATGGTACTCCTCTTCATTGGAACTTTTCTTGAAGGCCAAAAGCCAGCTAAAGAATCTTAGGTGGAGTTCCACCAACTCCTGCAGTTGTATAACTTGATAAAATCATGAGGGGTATAGATACGGTTGATAGTAAGACACTTTTCTCTAGGATGGGGGTTTCGAGACCAGGGGGCATATTTGCAACTTGAGAGGAGAGAGGTTTAAGAGACACACGAAGGACAATTTTTTTTACAAACAGGGTGATTCGCATGTGGAATGAACTTCCTGAGGAAGTGGTAGATGTGGGCACAAGTAAAACTTTTAAAAGACTTTTGGATAAGTACAGGTTTAGGAAAGGTTTGGAGGGATACGGACCAGGAGCAGGCAGCTGTGCCTACTTTAGTTTGGGATTATGTTCAGCATGGACTGGTTGGACTGAATTGTCTGTTTCCATGCTGTATGACTCTATAAATCTGTGTAGTGCAATGAGAGTCCCCAAGCAGATAATAGGTGTGAATCATACCAAGAACTAGATTTGCTTAGAATCAGATTAAATATTTACCATTTACTTTGGTAGTTTGCATGCAGAAACATGACTTAAATCAGGTTTATCCAATGATATATTTGGTGAAAGCAATTTAGAAATTCCTTTTTCAACCATTACATCCATAATTTATAGACAGGAGAATTAAAACGATTTTCCAACCTTCTGGTTTCATGTTGAATTTGTCATGAGTTGAAATGTCCATTTCCTTATTATGAAGATAAAGAGTCACTGGACTCAGAATAAAGGTAACTCTGCTTTCTTCCCACAGATGCTGCCAGACCTGTTGAGTTTCACAGGCAATTTCTGTTTTTGTTTCAGATTTCCAGCACCTGCATTTCTTTATTTCATTTCCCTAATATGGGCCACTGGATAGCAAAAGTCCGAAATCCAAAGATAATTTTGACCCAGAACGATGGTGTTATTTAATCCTAGATGTGCGGGTTTAGACATGTGTATTTTGGTGCATTACAGTCATGCTAAAATGATAGGTCTATTAGACACGAGCTGATTGTCCCTGTCATTGACAATATCACTTTTTCTGGATGCTGCCCACAGCTTTTTGTGTACCATTATAAATGTCTTTCTCCTGCAAAAGAAAGGAAAGTATTGACTGCATTTTAGCATGTTCCTACATACAGGAGAACAAACAAGTGAATTTCCAGTTAATGCCACCTTCACAATGCATAATGCTGTACAATTAATAACCATGTAACGTTAGCGAAGGAAAAATCACAATGTTTTGCAAATAATCTACGATAGATTGTTTAATGCTTCACATTGTGACACCAATCATTTGCCTTACAGATCCAAGCTTGCTATAATTGATGAAACAATATTTTAGCAAACTCCCTGACAAATGTCAAGTTTATTAGTAACAACTGTAGCCTGGTCACAGCCTCATATTTAATAGGGTATTGCAATCACGTCAAATTATCAAAAGTAGTAATTGGGACATTTTTAAAATGCTAATGTAACCTTTAGATTTAATCCATAATACTGAGTGAGTTCATTCCAAGCAAGGAACTCAATTGAATAGAATCACAAGTCATAGCAGCCAGACTTTGGAGGTTATTGTATGCAATGAACAATTCGAGTATTGGTTTCAATGGACGAGAATTTGGAACATTGTATAGTAATATTTCTTTGGCTCCAGATCCGCTATGATCAGCAAACTTGAATGCAAGCTGGAGTGGTATCTAGCATTGTCCAGAGTGCTTCAGCAATATTTAAGATGTAGATAATAATCTGGAGGCCATTCAGCCCATTGTGTTTATTCCAGCTCCTGAAAGAGCTACCTAGGTAATCCCACTCTCTAGCCCCAGCTCTGTGACCCTCTCAATTAATTTCTTTCAAATAATAACTGATAACTGATTTAAATAAAGTCACTACAAATGTCAAATACAAACAAACTGTACCTCACTGATATCTGATTCTTTCCCTTAGGGGGCTTGTTGAGAAATGGTTCATTATCATCCTTGTCCTTCTGGAGAGAAGGTTGCTGGTAAGCTTTAACAGCTATTAAAAAAAAAGCTTAACAGTCCCAGGAGAGAGAAATATTTAAATATGTGTGTATTAAAATTACATTTAAAGTAAAAAAAACTCTGATTAAATGTTGATTGTCAGTTGCTGATTTTCCAAGGATATTTGAACATTCTCTTTCTCTTGCAGAAAATAAGTAATTTAGCTGGCAAATGGCAAAGTTTAAGAACTGGGTGAACTTCTGTCATTTTGTAAATTTAAATGATTGAAATAAACTCTTTTTTCAGCCTTCAGCTTGTAAGATTCCCGCATGCAGTTTACATATTTGTATTTTCCATGGCAGGTGGTGCCACATGCAAATATGTAAATTATAAAGTGGTGAATCATCACATTTTACCATGCAGCTGTGATGCTTCCCTTTTATTTCTTGGCAACATTGTCTGAAGACATGACTTAAGGTTCCATAAGTCTGCTGGAGATGGCTAACTCTACCTCAGCACCTCTGCTTTTAACCACCTCATTCTTGCTGATTTGTCACATTGCTTGACCAACACCAGTCCTGAATAAGCTGCAGTCTCCTCCAATTAAACAAAAGGTAGACAGAAGCCATTGTTTTCAGCCTTTTCCATCAATTAATTCATACTATCTCAGTCTGTATCATCACACCCTCAGCATCTTATCCAATACAGAGATAGACTTCCAAATCTATGTCCTCTTGATCAATAAGGCTGACTAATTCCACCTCTGTTGTATTCCCATTCTCCACTCCTGCTCAGCACACCTGCAGCTGAAGCATTTGTTACCTCTGTACTTGACAGTTTCAACATTCTCCTGGGAGACCTCTCCTACTCTTCCTAAACTTGACAGCATTCAAATCTCTGTGGCCCATTTTGTAACTTACATTAAGTTCCATCCACCCTCCTAAGTTTGCTAAGTTACATTTATTCCTGCTCTGGAAGTGCTTGGAGTTTAAAATTTTCTGTTCAAAGCATCTGTGGTCTCTATGTTCCTCCAATCCTGGCCTCTTTAATGTGCTTGATTTTCTAAGCTTAACCATTAGTGACTATCTTCAGCTGCCTGGAAAAGTCTGGAATTCTTTTCCTAAATCTCTCTCTTCAATTTAAAGAGAATTCATTTTCAGGATGTGGGCACTGATGGTTGGGCTATTATTTATTGCCCATTCTTAGTTGCTCTTGAGGAGATGGTGGAGAGCTGCCTACTTGAACCACTGCAATCCATTTGCTGTTCAGGAGGGAGTTCCAAGATTTTGTCCTGCAATACATGAACGAAGCTTCAATTTTTGTCCATGTTTTTATTCAACTGCCCTAACATAATAGTATATCTTCCTATAGTCGAAAATCATTTTATATTGACTACAGCCTTGTGAAATTCCTTGAGGTCATTAAAGTTGCTATATCTAATGCCAAGTATTTTTTAATTAGTATAATTATATTAATATTAGTATTATCAAAATTGTCAGTTGAATGTTTTGGTACAGTCAAAAATAAATTTCCAGTCACCTAATCTGGACAACGCAAAGATGAGGTAAATTTGATTCAGCGCAGTATTTTGACAGCCTAGTAGCAACATATTCAATTCTCCCCACTCCACCCCAAGAAGCTAAACTTCATATTATTTTCAAAAACATGCATACAGGCCAATGAAAATATTGAAGTGCCACAGAGGTTACAGTTGATTGTCAAAACACACAGAGTGACAGAATGAGGAATTAGATAGATTACATACTCATGCTAATCACTTCCTAATCTTCACTGTTTGGAGACATAGAATTTTTATAGCACAGAAAGAGGCCCTTTGGCCCATCATGTCCATGCTGATTATCAAACACCCATCTATTCTAATTCTATTTAGCAGCACTTGGCCTGTAACTTAATTTGGTATGGCATGTCAAATGTTCACGTCAATAGTTCTTAGTAATTCTTGTTGATTGTGTCTTGGCTGACTAAAAGCAAAGTCACCATAATCCTACCAGGCCATAGTGCTGCTTTTACAATAGAAAGAGATTGATATGACTGGTAGCTCTTTAACCTGAGGATCATTACATTTCGGGTGAGAGAAAAGGTTAAGGAGGAGAGTCCTTCATGGTAACTTCAATTGGAACAGCAGTTGAACCTTCTTGGTATCACTCATCAGCCATCCAGCCAACTGAGCTAACTGAGCCCCTGGTTGACTATGTGAATGCAAGTGGCAATTTAGAAAGAAGCTGTATTGCACTAGCAGAGGTCTCAGTGTCAAGCAAAACAGAGAACAGGAATTATTTAAGAGAGGTAAAATTTAAAAAAAATACATCTAGTCAATAGTCTTTGTTTAAGTGCAATTGTATGACTAATTTTTGAAAAGGAAATTCAACCTTAATTTGTTTACACATTAAGGTGCAGAGGATTATGTAAATCACCTACCTTTCAGGACCAGTATATTGCAGGTTTTATAATGTGCTAACTTAGAGTCTGCAAGCCAACTGTGTCCTCCCCTTAAACCATACCTGCATACTCCTATTCAAACTGAGTTTGATTTGTCTGCACATGTAGAGTCACCAGAACCAGCCAGGTTTCCATGAGATGTAGAATTTACCTACGTGATGGACATTTATATTTATATTTCAGAGCAATTTTTTTTGTTTGAAATGTCTTTCATAAATTTTAGAGCACTTAGTTTTAATAAAAATATCAAAATAGCAATAAAGTTTAAAACTATTTGTTCATTGTTCACAGAACCAAAAGGCTACTTCTTTTAGGATTAGACATTCCCTGATGTCCTCTGCCTTGAACAACATTGCTGCTTTCTTCCTCTTTGTCATGTTCTGCAAAGTACACCAAATGCTCTGGGATTTGCAGAGAGGTCTTCATAATGCAAAGAAAATGAAGGCCAGCAATGTCACTGCACACAAACCTTTCAAAGATTGAATGACTACAGTCATAATCAATTTAGATACTAAAAATAAGAGCTGAATAGGGTAACGGCTAAAGGTACATTGAAGTGTATTCACACAGGAATAAACCATTCAATTTACGTCCTGAATCACACAGATATCATACTTCAGAAATACCTCATTGGCTACCTTCACTCATGGGATACGGGCATGACAGGTTATGCTAACATCTTTTGTTCATCCGAGTTGTTTTTGAGAAGGTGATGGTGAGCTGCCTTCTTGAACTGCTGCAGCCCATGTGATATACGTTGACCACAATGCTATTAGGGAGGAATTTCCAGGATTTTGATCCAGCGACATTGAAGCAATGCTGATATATTTCCAAGTGAGGATGGGGAGTGTTTTGGCAAGGAGCATGCAGATGATGGTTTTCCCATATATCTTCTGCCTTTCTCCTTTGAGATGGTAATATTCATGGGCTTGGAAGGTGCTGTCTAAAGATGTTTGATGAATTTGGAAGAATGGGTGTAGTTATGTCATATGATTCTGTAGATATTCATAGCTACTAACTCAAAGTCTGGATTATAGGAAACATTATTATGGTGTTCATGCAAGGCTAGTATTCTTGAAGCATTAAAGAGTTAGAGTGACCACCGAGTTGAGAAAATGCTCAAGAATGTTATTTTGCCATAAAATTGATCTACAAACTATAGTGGCATAAAATGTAGACAATATGCATTTGTGAGCAATTGATCATACTTCAGGAATCCAATGGAATCCTTTTAAGCTGTGGTTTGATTAGTAGGTGATACAACAAACCGCCAGAATTGTAAATAGGTTTATCAAAACATAAGAACAAGAAGGGCTATTTAGATCCCTTGAGCCCATTCTACCATTCAACGAAATCTTGGCTGATACGCACACTAACTCCACATACCTGTCTTTGTCCCATATTGTAATACATTTAGTCAGCTAGATTCTATCACTTCAGTATTTAAACTTAACAATTGATTTAGCAACACTACAGACATACATAGACACACACAGACACACACACACACGTGAATATATAAGGTGAATTTGTCTACAAAAAGCACACAATTTACAGACAGGCAGTCAATGTGGTGTTTTGCAAATTCCTGCTTTAAAAATAAAACCAGCGTGATTCCAAACCAAAACGCAAATAGATTCTAAACATGGCCTCAAACCTAACGTAGATTGTCTGACCTAAAATGTCACTTCTTTTTCACACTGATAAAACCTTTAGTTTTCTCAGACAGTGACTTCAAAGGAATTCGGGGATTTACACATACATATTAATCAATTAAAACCTTCTAACCGAATAAAGATTTAACAGCATCTTAGGTTTGTTTAGTACATCCTCACAAGTGGTGTGAATCTTTGACCTTTTACTTATAAATTCAGAATGTGATACTACCTTTCTCACTAACACCTAGAGAAGGAGTAAGACTCCTTTCCTGCTCCACTGACATTGCCTGGCCTACTGTGTTCCTCCAGTTCCACATTGTGTTATCTCTGACTCCAGCATCTGTAGTTCTTACTATCTCTGTAAGGCTCCGTAAGCTTGTGTTTTCAAATAAACCTGATGGACTATAAACTGGTGTCGTGTGATTTCTGACCTTGTCCACACCAGTCCAACACTGGCAGCTCCACATCATCAATATTCTTAGCTACAAAGTGCCATGGAGCTTGCTGTAGCTTTTCATCCCTGAAAAGCATTATACATCAAGTGGTTCCATCCACATTGGCTGCATTTTCTTATGAGCAAGAGCTAATGGGGATCCCTTGAGCACACTTGCTCACTTGCCCTGTCCAGGGAGTAATATTCTCTGAGGTGGCTGTTTAATTAGATTCCTCTGAGGTCACTGCCTCATTAAGGATGACACTAGTGCTCTTGATGTCACAGGCACCATCGGAAGGCCTGAAAGTCTGGAGTTGTGGCAGCGTCACCAAGAGCCTAAGTACTGAAAAAGAAAATTGCTGAGCAAGAAGGTGCCTCTACATTGAATAATTCTGGGAGGCAGGAATTTAAAGATCAGATTTCAGAGATGCTGAGCCAGTAATCGCCTGGCATGAGGAGGAAGAGCCCACAGACAAAAGCCACTGGTGCTGGCATTCCTGCCCATGACTCACTCTTTTGGTTCAAAGCATTGGGTTCTGATGGCCAGTGGCCTGCTGCAGGGAGGCTGCCTTTGTGGAGCTTGAAATATTTTCACGTTACGGTGGCTTCCTTCCGTCTGCCTTAAAATGGCAGGCCATCAGCAACATTACCTTGAATTAGGGCCTTAAGATGCGAAAATTGGCTGTGCACCTCTCTGTTCAGCGGGCAGCTGACCCACTTCCTAGGAGAAGCAAAATGAGTACAATTTGATAAAGCCATATGCTGGCCTGACTAATCTTGCGTATGCCAAAATGGAGTTCCCATGTGAGAAACAGTAACAGGGTCAAAATGAGTCAACGTGGATTTATGAATCTTGCTTGACCTTCCTGCTGGAAAGTAACTATTAGAGTTGATGAAGAAGAGCTGAGGAAGTAGCTTACTTGGACTTTCAGAAGGGTTTCAATAAGGTCCCATGTAAGAGAATATTATGTATGCACCTAGATGAAGGGTCCTGATATGACTTGAGAGCTGGTTGGCAGGCAGAAAGGAAACAAAGGGTAAGAATAAATTGGTCTTTCTGCAAAGTGGCAGACCTTGACCATTGGGTCTGGCAGAGATCAATGCTTAAAATCCCAACATAAATACACAATGTAGATGAGGGAGCTAAACGTAATATCTCCAAGTTTGCAGATGATTCACAGCTGGAGTGGGAAAGTGAGCTGTGATGAGGATGTTTCAGTGTGATTTGGAGAAGTTGAATGAGTGGGCAGATTAAGTATATTGTGAATAAATGAGGTATTCATTTTAGCAGCAAAAACAGGAAGGCAGATTATTGTCTGAATGGTGATAGATTGAGAAGGGTGGAGGTACAAAAAGATCTGGGCGTTCTTATACACCTTTGCTGGAAGTAAACATGCAAGTGCAGCAGGTGGTGAAGAGGGCGGATGGCATGTTAGCATTCATAATGAGAGTGTTCAAGTATAGATACATCTCGCTGCAATTGTACGACAATGGTGAGACCACACCTGGAGTACTGTGTGGTGTTTTAGTTATCTAATCTGGGGACTAATGTTCTGGCTATGGACAGAATGCAATGAAGATTTATCACACTAATTGCTGGGGTGGCAGGACAGACATATGACAAGAGACTGAACTGTCTAGGAATGTATTGGCTTCAGTTTAGAAGAATGAGGGAGGATCTCATAGAAACTTAAAAAATTCTAACATGACTGGACAAAATAAATATAGAAGGATGTTCTCTATGACTGGGCAGTCCAATAACAGGCGTCAAAGTCTATAGATACATGGTAGGCCATTTAGGACTGAGACAAAGAGCGGATCTTTCACCCAGAAAATGTAAGCCTGTGGGATTCTCTGCCACAGAACGTGGTTGAAGCCAAAGTACTGAATGTTTTCAAAAAATAGTTATATATAGATCTTGGAGCTAAAGGGATCAAAGGATACGGAAAGAAGAGGATATTAAGTTGAATAATCAGCCATGATGATATTGAATGGCAGAGCTGAATAGTCCACACTTGCTCCTATTTTCTATGTTTCCATGACTGCTGTTGGCCTGACAGGGTATGAGTTTGATTTTAACCTTTCCCTAATGTCTTCGGCTGAAGTGCCCTCACAATATCACTCCGTCAGTGGCAGCAATTGCCCACCTGGCCTTCAAAGTCCACCCAACATGCCTACATGGCCTCTTAGCCAAACTTACCATAATTTCCAACCCATTACCTCCTCAAGCTGGATTTTTTACTAAATGTAACACTTGAGGGTTTATGAGTGGCACAGGTTATTTGTGCAACACAATTGCTGGGACATCTCCAAAAGGACAGAATTTCACTTTGATAACTCATCCCTCACACACCCGCTCCCCGCAATAACAACCAAAACAGAACCCCTCTCTTCCTCACATGCCACCCCACCAAACTGCGGATCCAATACATCATCCTCCGGCACTTCCACCATCTGCAATCCAACCCCACCACCAAAGACATTTTTCCCTCCCCATCCTTATCTGTTTTCTGGAGGGACCACCCCCTCCGTGACTCCCTTGTCCGCTCCACACTCCCCTCCAACCCCACCTCACCTGGCACTTTTCTCTGCCACCGCAAGAAGTGCTACACCTGCCCCCACACCTCTCAGGCCCCAAGGAGACTTTCCACATCAAGCAGATGTTCACCTACACATCTTCCAATGTGGTATACTGCATCCACTGTTCCCGTTGTGGCCTCCTCTACATTGGGGAAACCAAAAGTAGGCTTGGGGGGCCGCTTTGCAGAACACCAATGTTTGGTTTGCACTAAACAACTGCACCTCCCAGTCATGAACCATTTCAACTCCCCCTCCCATTCCGCAGACAACATGTCCATCCTGGGCCTCCTGCAGTGCCACAATGATACTACCTGAAGGTTGCAGGAACAGCACCTCATTTTCCGTTTGGGAACGCTGCAGCCCAATGGTATCGATGTGGACTTCACAAGCTTCAAAATCTCACCTCCTACTGCATCCCAAAACCAGCCCAGCTCATCCCCGCTCCCCTAACCTGTCCTTCCTCCCACCTATCTCCTCTTCCCACCTCAAGCCCAAGCCTCATCTCCTACGTACTACCTCATCCCGCCCCCTTGACCTGTCCATCCTCCCTGGACTGACCTATCTCCTCCCTACGTACATTTACCTTTACTGGCTCCATCGTTGCCGCTTTGACTTGTCTGTCTCCTCTCCACCTATCTTCTCGTCTATCCATCTTCTATCTGCGTCCCCCTCCCTCCCTATTTATTTCAGAACCTCCTTCCCCTCCCCCATTTCCGAAGAAGGGTCTAGGCCCAAAATGTCAGCCTTCCTGCTCCTCTGATGCTGCTTGGCCTGCTGTGTTCATTCGGCTCTATACCTTGTTATTTCAGATTCTCCATCATCTGCAGTTTCTACTACCTCTTGCTTCTTTGACCATGTTTCTAGTGAACAGCTGACAACTTACTTTTGCTTCCTAGCTCTGACAATGACTGTTCATGTTAATGGTTCTCTGTACACAAGTATTGATCCCTAACTTTCAAATCTGCAGTAATCACTTCTCTTTAAAAAAAGAGAAACAAGCCATAGCTCCAGAATCATTTTAGAATGGTAAGATAATCCCTAGTTTCTTTTCTCCACTGCAAACTATCGCCTGCCTGTCAATTCTATCCTCGACTCCAACAAAATAATCAGCCACTTCCATTCTCCCTTTATTTTCTCGAATCTTCGAATATGCTGTTGCCCCTCAAATCAGTGTATACCCTTTTATTCACTGAATTTCATGTTTAAACCCCTCTAATCAATTTTCAGCCTTGCCTCAGTTCTGAAAGGAATCTTATGAAAGTCAAAATAGCATGTGACGGTGACCACAATATGCCATCTCCTCTGTGCCTTCCCTTTCTGTTTGCCAGCTTTGATGTAATTAAGTCCACCATCCCTTCCAACACCTCTCCACTGTTACCCAGCTTTGTGGGACTGGTCTCACCAGCTTCCATTTTTAGTGATCTATTGGAGGCAGGAATCTCTTGCCATGAATTCTGGGCCTGTCTATGCACCATAATCTTAAGTATCCTCAAAGCACCTATCCTTGACCTGTATCTATTTTTCATATTTTCTTCTATAACATCAAAAACACAACATCAATTGCCATAGGTACAGTGTCATCACCCAACTTGATCTCATCATTCCATCTCAATCCTTCCGCTGTTTCCTAATTATCGGACTACTTGATCTCATTTAGCCAATAAGAGAAAAATATTGCAGATGCTGGAAATCTGAATGAAAATTGAAAGTGCTAAAGCCTATCAGATGGTCTAGAGCATCTATCGAGGGAAAAATAGAGTTATCATTTTGGGTCAAATATGACTCGACTTCAAAAAAAGTGTAAGATTGGTAAGAGGCTAGAGGGAGGATTCCAGTTGAAGGGAGAATACTAGAGGCAAGTGAAGAGATTTGCAGATTTGGGGAAGACTCCTGCCAAAGAAATTTAAACAGGCAAAAAGAAGAAGATTTCAATGTCATACAATCTTCAAATTTATTGAGGTAGAGAAGTAAGGGAATAAAACTGAGTCCTTTCTAAGTGTGGGTCATTAGGCATTAGAGACAGGAAGGTCAGAGGACATAACGAACATACAGTAAGAGAGGGAATTTAGAAGAAGGGCTGGATACAGAGGGGAAGAGGGGAGGGAGGATCTGGAGGAGCATTTGTACTAATAAGTTGTTGAAAGTATGTACGTTAACACTTGAAATGAACAGAAAAAATGTTTTGTTGCTGTATCAGATGAAATGAAAGATAAAATGAAAGTGTAAACCAGGGGAATTTTGAGAAGGAGTGAGTCGGTGCTATTGAAAGACAAGTGTGTACATGTGGTTGCTCATGGAACTAAGTTTGGGCATCAGGAAGTACGAGAACAGAAGTCAAAGTAATGTTGTGTGACCGAGAGACACCTGTAATCTGTGGGAGGTACTATCATACTGTATCTTCAAAATAGGTATGTTCTTTAGGGTCTTGAGTGATCTAGAGCGTGCAAGGGTAGCAACTTCTGTACTAACGAGAAGAGATTTTGGTATAAAAAAGATGCAGTTTATTGAAAGATAGTAGGAATTGCCGATGCTGGAGGATCTGAGATAACAAGGTGTGGAGCTGAATGAACACAGCAGACCAGGCAGTATCAGAGGAGCAGGAAAACAAGAAAGCATTTTTCTGAGGAAGGGTCCTGGCCCAAAACGTCAGTTTTCCTGCTCCTCTGATACTGCTTGGCCTGCTGTATCCATCCAGCTCTACACCTTGTCGTCTACAGTTTATTGAACTATGTCTGAAACTTCAACCTGCTTGTAACCTTAATATTGTGTTTAACCTCAGGATGAAATTCTGATTTGCACATCTGCTCTACCACTGTATCTCTGTAACAATGGCCAACAACACCCCCTTCTCTGCACATCAGAATCATAGAATGTACAGAAGTGGTCCTTCAGCCCATTGAATCTGCACCAACAAAACTACTCTAAATCTATAGTAGCCCAACTTTCCAGTACTTAGCCCTTAGCTTTGAACGTTATGCCATTTCAAGTGCTCACAACTTTTTTTTAAAAGACTGAGAGATTTCCTGCCTCAGCTAACCACCCAGGCAGTGCATTCCAAATTCCCATCAGCCTCTGGGTGAAAATACTTTTCCTCAAATCTCTACTAATCTTCTGAGCCTCATCCAGGCCTAAGGAATTTGTCCACTCTTAAGCCACCAAAACCTCTTAAACCTCCTTACTGCCTAGGTCAGCTGCAGAAACCTTCATTTACACCATGATTATGTCTAGACTTGACCATTCGGATATATTAGATAACACAGTGTAGAGCTGGAGGAACATAGCAGGTCAGGCAGCATCTCAAGGAGCAGGAAAGCTGATGTTTTGAGTCAGGACCCTTCATGAATGTTCCTCCAGCTCCGCTCTGTGTAATCTCTGACTCCAGCAGTGGCAGTTCTTACTATCTCATTCTGATATACTCCTTGCCAGCTTTCCACTCCCTGTAACTTTGAGGTTATCCAATATTCAGTTGCCTCTGGCCTTAATGACCCCAGGAGTCATTTGCTCATTATATTTGAAATTCCTGCGCACACAAGCAACCTTGCAATTTTAAATTCTCAACTGTTTACAAGAATTTCCCTGAAATCACCACTCCATGTCTTTGTAATATCATCCAGCCCTGACAACTCTGCAAAATATCTGTGTTGCTTTAAATCTGATGCCTAGTACATCCCTGACCCTAATTACTCCACTTTTCCCAGCTTGTATTCAGCTGACTGAGCCCCAAGCACTCAAATTCCTACCTCAAATGTCTGCACCTCACCTCTCTCCTTCCTTATGATGCTCCTTAAAACCAACCGCTCTGGCTAAACATTTGATCTCCTGCCTTAATGATTTCCTATAGTGCTTGCTATCAAATTTTGCTTGATGGCATTCCTGCAAAGTGCTTTACGATAATTTTCAATGTTAAAGGTGCTAAAAAGATGCAGTTTGTGGTGCTGCTAATTAAACGGTGCTCAGTACTTGACAAGAAACAAAAATAACTGAAAGATTTATTAAAATACTTACAAACATGGAGGGAAAGACCTGACAAGCTCCATTAGGAGAAGGTCAAGAAGATGTCAAAAGGCAGAAACAAGAATTTTTTTGAATCTTCAAGTATTGAAACGGGTTTGATATTCCAAGAAAATAGCTTTCTCAGTCATCATTTCCTATTAATGCCTACAAGTCTGTACACACTACATGTTAATGATTCTGTTATGAAAATTTGGCTGTTCTTTAACAGTATGTTGGACCTGTTGGAACAGATGCCTCATAACTCTGCATATTGTCAATCAACAGGGTGGAAACTCAGTTCCATTGCTTCTCTCTCATAGATCAAATTTGCTCTTACTGAGAGTGACAACTTGATGTTTCAGTTGTTCGGGCGAGGAAAATATGCAGCATGAATATTTCTGTTTCTTTTAAAACACAGCTCAACTGTTGAGAAAATAATTAGTCAACCTGCTTACAGTTGATGTTGGACTTAAACTGTGGCTGATGGGAAGGCAGGTCAAAAAGCGGTTAAAGGGTGCAATTAGGTAGGGACTGAAAGGGGACTTGTATGGAAAGACCATTGAAGGGATGAGGGGGGAGGTGTGATGGGTGGCTATCGGTGTTGCAATGAAATTGGGAGCTGAACTATATCACATGACTCCGACCTCAAAATTCTAAACTTATCTTTGTTTGGCAGTAGCACTTTTGAGGTTAGGCCAAGTTTGGCCTAGTTTTCTCATATGCAGGTCAGCCCAAATATGCAAAGTCATTGAAAACAGCTCTGCAAAGGCCCTACACTTGGCTTGGGCACTGCTGTTGGAAATGTCTTGCCCACTTTGATCCAAGGTAGTGATCGGCCCATTGCTGGCATCTGCCATTGTTAGATATTTAGGGGCCTGTTTATTACCTTAAAAACAATGTTGTTCCATCAAATTACCAGTTAATAGAATTTTACTAAGGACATGAATAAGAGTTTGAATATTTTATTGGAGTTGTTAAAATTCCAAATGACTAAAATGTCAGTCAATCAATGTCCTAAATGAGATAGGATCATCTGATATTTGGGCAGGCCAGTCTTCATACTTGACTAGTGTCTGAACTCAGGAATATTAGTTGGAGAGGCAAAGTCATTTCTGTTGGCCGGGAAGCTGGAAACCATCTTCCCAATGCAGTGTGGATCCATCTGGTCAGGTAGAATTAAAAAACAAATTGGATTTGTAGAATGCTTTTTGTAAGCACCTAATTGCTCAATTTCAGTCAGTGTTCTTTGATGGGAATGTTAGGCAGTCATTTTGCACACAGCAAGATCACCGTGAGCAGCAATGTAATAACTAGTTAATTTGTTTGTTTTTGCCATTGTGATTGAGGAATTAATATCAATGAAGATGTCAAGGAGAACTCATCATGCTTTCTTCATAACAGCACCACGAGATTGTTCACATCCATCTGGGAAAGCAAATATCACCACAATTTAAGGTCTCATTTCAAAGGTGGCACCTCTGACAAAGCAGCATTGCCTCAATGTCAACCTTGAATGTTTATTAACACTTTCTTTTTGTATTGGTTTTACCTGAAGATGCTCAAGATGTTGAAATGTGGCAGTGCCCTGATGGAAATAGGGTGTACAATGTAAATAGAATTCCTGGTCATACAGATTTGGAAGTAACATGACACACATCAACACAGTAAAATGCATGGATAATTAATTTTAAAATATAATCTCAATGCACCTTAAACCAAATCTTTCTATTTTAGCAACTTAAAGAACAAAGCAGTAGTTGCAACCTGAAAAGACAACGCCAAGCATTGTTACAACTGTTCACATTAGATGCAGCAGATTAAAAGCACTAACTGAAACAAACCTAAATTTAATCTGAGCTGAGGTTATGCAATGTGAAACCAAGTGGGTATTGTTAATATCAGTGAATTTCTTATAATTCAACCTGAAGAATGAGTAAAAAGAAGAGGAAACTATAGAACAAAGTTGCAAACATGATCAAAGTGTTGATTTTAATTCGAAACAAGTATTGCAATACATCCTTTTGAGAGCCAAGTTATCAATCATGCTGCTTTTCTTAATAGAACTTTAAATAACTGCTGCTTTTATGAGGTGCGCCCTGAATCTATTCAAATAAATAGATATATGGAGACTTTCGCTCATGTGAGACCTTGAGACACTTGCAGTTGGAAATTTCCATTAGTTAAAGAATCATGAGGAACAAAAAAGACGTTTCTGGAAAAGATCAGCAGGTTTGGCACTGTCTGTGAAGAAAATATCAGTGTTAACATTTTGGGTCTGATGACCCTTCCTCAGAACTGGGTGTGCAAACGTTACCCCAAGTTTTCAGGTGACTGTCCTTTCAGTTCTCCATTTTGTTCTTCCTCTGACCTGTCCTGAGCCTGCTATGGTATTTCAATGAAGTTCAACATAAGGTTGAGGAACAGCAACTGAGCAACGTACAATATTTTGGAGCTGGGCAACAGTTCACCTATTTTAGATCATGACTTCTGCTTCCATTTTGTTTACTTAATTTTTGCTGTTTCTTTTAATTGTCTTGTTTCATTTTCAATCCCTTTACTTCGCATTTAAAAAAGCAGCTTTCCAGCCATTCACACCTTGTCTTGATCCAAATTGTGTTCCTTCACTTAAGTCATTCCCACCCCATTGCTTTTGTATCATGAAACATCCATTATTTAACCCTGCTTTCCTCCACCCTAGCTTAAATATTTCACTTTGTTCTTCGTTATCCCTCCCTCATTTTATGTGCTCAGAAACTATTACAGTATCTAATTTTTCTGAGTTCTGATGACAGGTCATCAACCAGAAACAGATTCTTTATTTTTTGCTTGAAATTGTTGCCTTGACCTGATTGCTTCAGCTTTTTATTTTTGTTTTTCATTTTTAAAGGTATTCTTGTGTATCTCTTGACAGGAATGACAGTCTGACAGTAAGTGGCAACAGGAGGAGAAGGAACGCTATTAGGAAGCCAAAGAACCTCCATTGCCATTCAATATCAGAGTGACAAAGAGCTCGGGCCAAGGGTGGACAAGATATCCTGTCAGTGTGAGTAGGGGTCTGACTTTGAATGGTAAAACAATTGACTATCAGGGGAAGATGGTTGGTCTCTGTTATTGGAAATGGTCATTGCCTGAACCAAGATGGTAACGGCAGAGTAGGCAAAGTACAGGCTCAGCCGAGGCTCCTGTTTTCCATCTAGTGCTTTTTAAAAAAATCTCTTTTCTTCCTGCTCTTTTTACGTTTTTTCGTGTTTCTTTTAACTTACCTTGGGTTGTGAAGGGAGAGATGGGCGGCTGGGGGCCCAGAGCAGTTGATGGGACATGTTGCAGTCAGCCTGTCACAGGTCTCAAGCCTGGCAGGACAGGGAGAGCGAGACCATGTGTGGAAAGCTTACAGGATGGAGAGACTGCAGGATGTATAAGGACTGTGATGTTTATCTTTTAACTTTATTTCTTTATCTTCCTAATTTATATTAAAGAACTGTAATGTAGAACTTTTGACTTTTCTCTTTATTTCTCTATTTTCGTACCCAGTCTATTTTAGTACCTAAGACGGTGCCTTGTGTGGTGATATCATACACATTTCACTGTACTCGTGTACTTTGCACTTGAATACACTTTATAATAAACCTAATTCTAATTCTGAAAGGTGTTGCAAATATTACTTGCCCATCATCAAATGAAGCCTATGTCACCCAGATGTGCTGCACATGGATATGCTCTGCTTAAGTATCTGAGGAAGTAAAAATAGCATGGAATTCTGGGCAATCCACAATAAACATCTCTCTGCTGAACCATTTCCATCCCTTATTGAGGGAAGCTCATTGATGAAGCAGCTGGAGGTGGTTGGGATGTTACCCTGAGGAACTGCTGCAGTGATGTCAAGCCATCAGTAAGTCCAGTAGGGAATTCAGGATGGGCTGGTCAATCCAGAGAATGGTGAGAACATGGAATTCACTAATGCATGAAGTATTGAGAGAAACAAAGTCGATGCATAAAAGTTGAAGCTGGTTAATTACATGAGGGAGAAAGAATTGACAGGATATGCTGGAGAAATATGGGAAGAGAATCAAGTTAAGTGTAAACAGTACCGTGGGCCAGTTGGGCCGCATGGCCTGTTTCTGTTTGTAGTTTTTATGCATTTGTCAGAGGCAATGCAGGAGTGGAAGGCAAGACTCAGGCACACATTGGCAAGTAGGCTGGGCCTTGTAGACTCACAGCGCTACATGGCTGGATTCAGTTCGAAAATCTCAGCATGACAATGGCATTAACTTCTGCTATTCCTACACCAAGTGAATGCTTTTTAACAGAAGTCAATTCAAAGCTATACAAGTGACAGAAGAAAATCCCTCACCCATAACAAGTTGACAGCATAGATTAGGTGGACCTCATTACTGTGGCAGGTTCCAGTTTCCTCATGTGCTGTGACTAAACTGTCAGATTAAAAATAGACTTGTAATAACAATTCAATCAAGAAAAATGAAGAAATGCGTAACTGGAACAGTTAATCCCATAATCCCTCTTTTAAACATGAATGACAATGCATAGATTGGTGCCAAAAGATTTTATATTTAAAGAAGAATTTTGAACAAATTATCATATATTTTCAGCTTTACCTTCTAAAGAAAGCTTATCTGGGTTGTTTCGGTGATATTCGACTGGATTAGTCTTCTCTCCTCTGGGGTCAAATCATTCAATAAATTAATGGTGACATTCTTATTATTTAACAAATAAGGGAAGGTTTCAATATGGTTTCCATGGGTTCATGGTTGAGCACTTAGATCCTAGGAAGCTTAACTTTTGATGAATATTTGGAAGCATGAATAAACATAGATTGCTCTCTATGAATCTTTTTAACCAAGGCTTAATTGCCAGAGATTACCATTTTGGTAAAGTTTTACCTCATTCTCCTGGATGTGAATTTGTAGTTGTAGTAACACTCTGAAAAGTTTATCACAAGACTAAGAATTAGGAGCAGGACTTGGCATTTGGCCCAGCAAGACTGCTCCTCTCTTCAATAAGATTTTGACTGGTCTAAATATTCCCTCAACTCAACTCCCTATCAGCACCCAAAACTCTTCATTCCCTTGTCATCTAACTCAAAATTATGAGTAAATTAAACGACCCTATATCCACTGCTTCTTTGGAGGGAAAATCCAGTGAATTGGCCACTATCTGAGAGAAGTGACTTCTCCCTATCTCCATCTTAATTGAGAGATCTCTAATTTTTGAACTGTATGCCTTCATCATAGAGTTATACAGCACAGAAACAGACACTTTGATCGAACCTGTCCGTGACATGCATAATTCCAAACCAAACTAGTCCCGCCTGCCTGCACTTGACCCAAAACTCCCACATTTTGGAGACGCCTATACACTGACGGCTCAAGGTTTTTTATCTTACGACAAAGTTCTACTCAGAATTTTTTTAACCATGATAAAGAGGCTTTATTTTGGAATTGTGGAGGACAGTTTTTTTTTTCTAAACTGAGTTGTGTTTATGTTTGGAGAAGTCTTCACATGGTCAGCTCTGGAGGAGTTATTTTATTTTACCTAAAGATTTAAAACTGTCTGGAAAGGGACAAATATCCCAGCGGGGAGATTTGCTAGTTTTATTAAGAGAGACTGTGAACTATTAAAGAAGGGGCAAAGTAGCATTGTAAATAGAAAGATTTGAGAGGACATTTATAAATCTGAAAAGAACAAGCTAATTAGAAAAGACAGACAAGAGCAAGTCAGAGAAAGAAGTAACTCTAAACTATAAAACCACATTTACTTCAATGCAAGGGGTCTTGCAGATGAGCTCAGGGCATGTTTGGAAACATGAGATTGGGATGTTATAGCTATTATAGAAACTTGACTGAGGGAGGGACAGGATTGGAAGCTCAATATTCCAGGTTTTAGATGCTACAGGAGGGATAAGATAGAAGGCAAGAAACGAGGGGGAGTGGTATTCTTGGTTAAGGAAAACATTAATGCTTTATCTAGAGAAGATATTTCTGAAAAATCATCCAGTGAGAGTTTGTGGGTTGAAATTAGAATTAAGAAAAGAATGATCACCTTGATGGGTTTGTAATGTACACCCCCACCCCCAGTAGTCAGAGGGAAATTAAGGAAAAAATATATAGAAAGATATCAGATTTATGTATGAATAATACGGTTGTAAGAATTGGGGATTTTAGCTTTCCAAGCATTGACTGGGACCACCATAGTGCTAAAAGGTTTGGATAGTGAGGAATTTGTAAAATGTGTTCAAGAAAATTTTCTTTATCAATAAGTAAATGCTCCTATTTACAGGAAAGTAAATATTGATGTTTTGAAAGATTGGATTTATATGCATTTGGAGATGTAAGGAATGATTAGGGATTGTCAGCGTGGTTGTGTGTGAGGGAAATCATGTCTCACAAACTTGATGAGGGAAGAGTGATAAACATTGTTTACTTGGGCTTTAGTAAAGCCTTTGATAAGCTTCTGCATGGTAGAGTAATTAGTCAAGTTAGATCATGTGGGATTCAGGGTGAGCTTGCCAACTGGATCCAAAATTGACTTGACAACAGGAGACAGAGTGTAGTGATGGAAAGTTATTTTTCGGACAGGAGGCCAATGGTGGTCCACAGGGATTGGTGCTATGTCTGCTTTTGTTCGTTCTTTATATAAATTACTTTGATGAAAATACAGAAGGCATGGTTAATAAGTTTTCAGAAAACACCAAAATTTGTGGTATAGTAGACAGTGAAGAAGGTTATCTAAGATTTCAAAGAGATTTTGATTGTTTTGGGTCAATGGGCTGATGAGTGGCAGATGAGGTCTCTTCTGGAGTACTACGTACAATTCTAGTTGCCTCTTTTTTTTAAGCTCTGGACTGCCCCCACAAGGAGAAGTATGATATGGTTGCATGAATGTTACTTGGCACTTGTCAATCTAAGCTTGGATGTTATCCATGTCTTGCTGCATTTGGGCATGGATTGCTTCAGTATCTAAGAAGTCACAACTGTTGCTGAATGTTGTACAATCATCCGCAACATTCCCATGACCTGATGATGGAGGAAGGATATTAATGAAGTAGTTGAAGAAGGTTGGACATATTGCACTACACTGAGGAGCTCCTGCAGAGATGTCGGGGAGCTAAAATGACTGCCCGCCAATAACCACAACCATCTTCCTATGTGCCAGGTATGACTCCAACCTTGGAGAATTTTCCTTATGATTCTAATTAACTAGTTTCCTAAGGCTCCTTGATGCCACACTTGTTCAAATGTGGCCTTCATGTTAAGGGTCATCACTCTCACCTCACCTGGAATGCAGCTCTTTTGTCCATGTTTGAACCAAAGCTGTAATAGGTCAGGAGCTGAGTGGCCCTGGCAGAACCCAAACTGGGTCTCACTGACTAGGTTATTCCTGAGTAGATGCTGTTTGATAACACCGTTGATGACACCTTCCGTCACTTTACTGATGAGAAGTAGATTGTTGAATTGGTAACTGGCTGGGTTGGATTTGTCTCACTTTTCATATACAGGACAAGCCTGAACAATTTTCCACTGTCAAGTGGATGTCAGTGTTTTAGCTTTACCATAACAGCTTGGATGGTGTGTGGCAAGTTCTGAAGCACAAGTCTTCAGGACTATTGCCAGAATGCTGTCAATGCCCTTAGCCTTTTCAGGACCCAGTGCCTGCTCGATATCACTTCAAGTGAATCAAATTGCTTGAAGATTGACATCTGTGATGCAATGGACTTCTGAAGAAGGCTTAAAAGGATCATTTACTCAGCACTTTTGGCTGAAGATTGCAGTGAATACTTTAACCTTATATTTTGCCCTGATATGCTTGGCTGTCCTATTATTGACGATGTGAATCTTTTTAGTGGATATTAAGCATAATCAATAGATTTTTGGGTCTTAAGAAAACTGAAGGATTTGGGAATTGGACAGGAAATTGGAATTGATGTGGAGCTGATTAATCCAATGACACTTCAGCCTGACTTTGTCCCCTGTGTTAAGAGTGCAGAGTTAGAGCCAGTCCAAATCCACAACGCTGACCTGGGAGCAAATGCTCCAGTTCTTCAGGTTTCTGTTCCAAGAGCTGAATTTTCTTGGAATTGCAGTGACCAATTCTGAAAACATTGCGAAAGCTGCCAGGCTGCAAGAATTTCTTTGTTTATTCATTCACTGGATAAGGGCGTTGCTGGCCAGGCAGCATTTAATGCCCATCCCTAACTGCCCAGAGGGCAGCGAAGAGTCAACCACTTTGCTGTGGATTTTGAGTCACATGTCGGCCAGACCAAGTAAGGATGGCAGTTTCCTTCCCTAAAGGACATTAGTGAACCAGATGGGGTTTTTTTTTCTAACAATCGGTAATGAAGTCACAGTCATCATTAGATTCTTAATTCCAGATATTTATTGGATTCAAGTACCACCATCTGCTGTGGTGGGATTTGAACCCAGGTCTTCAGAACATTACCAGGGTCACTGGATTAACAGTCCAGCGATAATACCACTAGGTCATTGCCTCCCCTATATTGGTTGGATGGAAGGCCTACATCAGTGTACCAGCACTTACTCTAAGATATAAAAGTACCCAATAAAACAAAATCCAAGCCCCCAATCCTCACCCCTTACCCATTGTCATGGTATCTATGGCATCCATTCCAAGCTATGCTTCCTCCACCAACTCCTCAAGGCCCTTTGCCAATTTAGTGCCAACCCATGCCACCCTGCCCCCATTTAGCAATGATTTTACAGTAGCTTTATGTAGCAGCTAAGATGGAGAAAAGAAACAGCACTGTGATAAATTATTAATTACTCAATTTCATGATGTTAATTGAGAGGTAAATGATGGCCCAGAACACTTGACCATTCCTTTAATTCTGGACAACCTGGGGAAAGAGCCTTATGGTATCTATGTTATCAAGCCATCTAGAAAATATCATACTTTTCAATGAAATCACTTCTCATGTTACTCAGCCCCATTGTACACAAACTTTCCTCCTATGACAACCACTCCTCTCTAGAATTCCTTCTGTAAGGTAAGGGTATGCATCTATAGGTAGACAAAGCTATACTCACAATAAAGGAGTTATACATGGTAGCTCTTGTGGCTTATCTGTAATATCTCAGCAAGATAACAAATATCCTTGGTCTTTTTACAAATATGTTGTAAATTCTGTCTGTTCATTGGTAAAGAAAATCACAGATAACATCTAGGCATCTTTCACTTGCTAGCTCTCCATTATCTCTCGATGAGATTGCAAATGGAGGGACAGATTCATTCTTTTCACATTCTAACAAATCAATCAAATCCTTAGCTAAGACAACACTGTTAACAAAAGCCACGGCCTGTGATTCAAAAATTGCATTTACTGCTCGGAGTATGCATTGCTCTTGGTTGGGCAGCTTCACAACACTCCGACTTGCACAATGAAAATACTGTTTCCAG
This sequence comes from Stegostoma tigrinum, assembly GCF_030684315.1. Lineage (NCBI taxonomy): Eukaryota > Metazoa > Chordata > Chondrichthyes > Orectolobiformes > Stegostomatidae > Stegostoma > Stegostoma tigrinum. The sequence goes on along the minus strand of NC_081356.1, from coordinate 26,792,212 downwards.
CTGAACAGCTGATCTCTTGAAAGTACCGTTTAGTTGTTCAGATATCAGCTCAGGCTGCAGCACTGACATAACATTGTCAGCTATTACTTCATTAGGAGAGACTGCACTCCCCATTATGCTGAAGAGATTGTGGGTGAATTCACCTGTAAGACATGAGAGAAGTAAAGACAGGGTGTTCAGAGATACTAGGAACTGATGATGGATAATCCAAGATAACAAAGTGTGGAGCTGGATGAACACAGCAGGCCAAGCAGCACCTTAGGAGCACAAAAGCTGACGTTTCGGGCCTAGACTGTTCATCTGAAAAAAGGGGATGGGGAGAGGGTCCTGAAATAAATAGGGAGACAGGGGGAGGTGGACAAAAGATGGATAGAGGAGGAGATAGGTGGAGAGGAGAATATGGGTGGAGAAGTAGGGAGGGGATAGGCCAGTCCAGGGAGGATGGACAGGTCAAGGTAGGGGGGGAATGAGGTTAGTAGGTAGGAAATGGAGGTGCGGCTTGAGGTAGGAGGAGGGGACGGTGAGAGGAAGAACAGGTTAGGGACGCCGATGCAACTCCGTCCACTGATGACGGAACTCCGCCCATCGCCGACGCCAGCAGAACCCCGCCCACAGCCGACACCGACATCACTCCACCCTCACCCTCCACTGCCAGCAACCCTAGAAAAGACATCCACACTGAGCCCTGCCGAATCATCACCATCCCCCCAGACCTCCCCCAATGGAGGACGAATGGTCAGTCCCCAGCAAGGGGCTCACCTTTGTCCCCCTCCACTCACACATCAATGAATAGCAGTCACGTTTGGACATCGAGCAGTTTTTCAGCCACTTGCGCCTCCATGCTTACTTCTCTAACTGTGAGCCTAACCCTCCCTCCACTGACCCCTTCTCCTGCCTCCAACACAAGCCCTCCTCCTGGACACCACCCCCAGGCCTTCTACCCTCTCTTGACCTCTTCATCTCCAACTGCCGTCGAGACATCAATTGCCTCAACCTCTCCACCCCTCTCACCCACTCTAACCTCGCCCCTGCAGAATGTGCAGACCTTCGCTTCAATCTCAACCTCACTATCAAGCCAGTGGATGAGGGACGCGCAGTTGTACTATGGCGCACTCACCTCTACATTGCTGAGGCCAGATGCCGACTCTCCGACACCTCCTCCTACCGCCCCCGGATCATGACCTCACCCACAAGCACCAAACTGTCATCTCCCAAACCATCCACAATCTCATCACCTCAGGTGACCTCCCACCCACAGCTTCCAACCTCATTGTTCCCCAACCCCGCACCGCTCGCTTCTATCTCCTTCCCAAAATCCACAAACCAGCCTGCCCTGTTCGACCTATTGTCTCCACCTGCTCCTGCCCCACCGAACTCATCTCCACCTATCTGGACTCCATTTTCTTCCCCTTGGTCCAGGAATTACGTACCTACGTTTGTGACACCTCCCACACCCTCCACCTCCTCCAGTCTCTGGACACCTGCATTCCCCACGCAGATAGCCTAAAGGCCCTCTGCTTCTTCGTGTCCCACAAACCCGACCAGTGACCCTCCACCGACACCTTCATCCGCCTATCCGAACTTGTCCTCATCCTCAACAATTTCTCTTTCGATTCCTCCTATTTCCTGCAGTCAAAGGGGGTGGCCATGGGTACCCGCATGGGCCCAAGCTATGCCTGCCTCTTTGTAGGTTACGTGGAACAATCCCTCTTCCTACTGGCCTTAAACCCCACCTCTTCCTCCATTACGTTGATGACTGTATCGGCGCTGCCTCGTGCTCCCAAGAGGAGCTCGAACAGTTCATCCACTTGACCACCACCTTCCACACTAACCTCAAGTTCACCTGGACCATCTTTAACACATCCCTCACCTTCCTGGACCTTTCTGTCTCTATCTCTGGCAACCAACTAGAAACCGATGTCCATTTCAAGACCACCGACTCCCACATCCCACATACCTAGAATACACCTCATCGTACCCATCTACCTGCAAAAATTCCATCCCCTATTCCCAATTCCTCCGCCTCCGCCGCATCTCCTCCCAGGGTGAGGCATTCCACTCCCGCACATCCCAGATGTCCACATTCTTCAAGGACTGCCCTTAACCGTGTCTCCCACATTTCCCGCAACCCATCCATCACACCCTGTCCCCGCTATAACCACCAAAAGAGAATCCTCTTCGTCTTCACATACCACCCCACCAACCTCCAGACACAACGCATCATCCTCCGACACTTCTGTCATCTGCAATCTGCCTTCTTGTTTGCCTTCCGGAGAGACCACTCTCTCCGTGACTCCCTTGTCCGCTCCACACTCCCCTCCAACCCCACCACACCCGGCACCTTCCCCTGCAACCGCAGGAAGTGCTACACTTGCCCCCACACCTCCTCCCTCACCCCCATCCCAGGCCCCAAGATAGCTTTCCACATCAAGCAGATGTTTACCTGCACATCTGCCAATGTGGTATACTGCATCCGTTGTATACGTCATGGTTTCCTCTACATTGGGGAAACCAAGCGGCGGCTTGAGGACTGCTTTGTAGAACACCTACGCTCGGTTCGCAATAAACAACTGCGCCTCCCAATCGCGAATTATTTTAACTCCCCCTCCCATTCCTTAGTCGACGTGTCCATCCTGGGCCTCCTGCAGTTCCATAATGATGCCACCCGCAGGTTGCAGGAACAGCAGCTCATATTCTGCTTGGGAACCCTGCAGCCTAATGGTGTCAATGTGGATTTCACAAGCTTCAAAATCTCCCCTCTCCCCACTGCATCCCAAAACCAGCCCAGCTCGACTCGCCTCCCTAACCTGTCCTTCCTCTCACCTATCCCCTCCTCCCACCTCATCCCGCCCCCTCGACCTGTCTATCCTCCCTGGACTGACATATCCCGTCCCTACCTCCCCACCTATACTCTCCTCTCCACCTATCTTCTCCCCTATCCATCTTCGGTCCGCCTCCCCCTCTCTCACTATTTATTTCAGAACCGTCTCCCCATCCCCCTTTTCTGATGAAGGGTCTAGGCCCGAAATGTCAGCTTTTGTGCTCCTAAGATGCTGCTTGGCCTGCTGTGTTCATCCAGCTCCACATTTTGTTATCTAAAGACAGTGTGTGTCAGTTTTTGTTATCTCTGCATTTGAGGCCATCGTCCCACTCTGGAAGGTGAAGCTTAGGAGCAGGTATAACCTTTTTCCGGACACAACAAGGAACTTACTCTGCATCAGAAGAAAGAAATTCATTTCAGTAAAATCATTCCACGTTCTGCAATCAAGGTGCAGTCACCATCTTTTTTGTCCAAGCAGAAATTTGATGGGAATTAGTTGCCTGTGGTATGGGTGTAGTAGGATTATCCTGACCACATTTTGCATTACTACACCATCATTTCCATCTTTTGAATGGGACATTAAACCAGCGCCCAATCTACCCGCTCAGGTGAATATAAAGGGCATTATAAGATAATGTATGGTTTAGAAGAGGCGGACGCTAGGAAGTTATTTCCGTTAGGCGGGGAGACTAGGACCCATGGGCACAGCCTTAAAATTAGAGGGGGTAAATTTAAAACTGAAATGAAACGACATTTCTTCAGCCAGAGAGTGGTGGGCTTGTGGAATTCATTGCCGCAGACTGCAGTGGAGGCCGGGACGTTGGATGCCTTCAAGGCAGAGATGGACAAATTCTTGATCTCAAAAGGAATCAAGGGCTACGGGGAGAGTGCAGGGAAGTGGTGTTGAAATGCCCATCAGCCATGATTTAAATGGTGGAGTGGACTTGATGGGCCGAATGGCCTTACTTCCATTCCTATGTCTTATAGTCTTATGGCATTCTATCTCATTATTTGAGGAAGAATAGCAAGGTTCTCCCCTGTGGTCCAGCTAAATATTCAATCAGTGAGCACCTTACCCATGTCATTTGTTTGGTTGCTGCTTGTGGGAGCTTACTGTGCACTTATGGAAAGTGAGCCCTTGGAGGGCAGATGAAGAGCTTCAAGCCTCCTTGAAGAAATGCAGTGTGGATATCTGGAAAACCCAAGAAGGAGCTGCACATCCTGTGCCTCATCGCTGACGATGCATTGAAATGAAGCATTGACATGTAACCATGCATTGTAAACATTGCATCCCAGCCTCACGTTCCCCAATAACAATGCAACCCCACAGACAGACTCTGTCGGACTCTTCAGTCTTCTGAGAACTAATTTCTAATGTAGAAGCAAGTCATCATTGACCATAATGGACTGACAAAGGGAGAGACTGTCTACAAGCTTGGTTGCATTACTTCATTCAGTTTTCTGTCATTTTGCTAAGTGTTGTGCTGGGCACAAAATCACAAACAACACCTCTAATTACTGTGAATAGAGAAAATCCACTGAACCTGGTGTGACTCTGCAGCTAAAAGGGTTAGCCGGTGGGCTTTTCAATGGACCATTTCCTGGGACAGGGAAGCCATCTGCAGCCCAAAGTCATTGGTCAGTCAGAGCAGCAGCAGTGTGTCGGGGAGACTGCTGAGGTTATAAAAGGCGCCGTAGAAATGCATGTTCTGAGTTCTGTCTCCTCATGGAGGTTAATGTTCAGCAGGATTGGCTGGTGGGGGTGGGAGATGGTGAATTGAGGGTGTGGTTTGCTTGGAGTTTCAGTCAGATTGTACAGGGTGAAAGCTGTTCCTTGGAGTGGCAGATTTTCTTTTGATTCCACACTCAAGTTTTGAGTTTGCACATTCTCCTGGTGTCTCAGTGGGTTTCTGCCAGGTGCTCTGGTTTCCTCACACAGTCTAAAGATGCGTAGGTGAGCTGGGTTAGCCCTGGACAATGCAGAGTTACACGGATGGGGGTGTGTTTGTGTGGGCTGCTTTTCAGAGGACTTGATGGGCCTGCTTCCACACTGTAGGGATTCTAAACAAAAAAGCTATGTCAAAATTATGAAGGATTATGCATGAAATCTTTCATCCTTTTGTTGCACACTTGGAGGTGGAAAGGGCTTGTAGTTAGGAGAGATGTTGATAGGCCTGGACCCTGCTGCACTCCCACCAGCAGAAATAAGTTCTGGGTGGGAAGTGGCCAACTCATGTTCACTTAAGAGTGTTATCCGATGACTACTGGATTAACCCAGCTGTGAACAGACCTGTCACAGGTAAAACTGTCCAGCTGGATTTGTACCTCCTGGGGTGTGGGGAATCCCTCAATCAAAGGCACTCAGTGCTTGATCAAAAGACAAGATATTGCGAACTTTGATGCATTCTGACCTGTGAGGAGGAGAATGTAGACTTTCAGAAGGACAGAGATGAGTGGGTGGAATGCGTGCATAGATTGCAGATGAAGTTCATTGTAAGTAAATGTGAAGTGCTTCATTTCAGTGGGAAGAACATGGAAAGCTGGTACAAAGTAAAGGGTAGTACTCTAAACGGGATGCAGGCTCAGAGGGCTCTGGGTCCATATGCTCATAAGTCACCAAAAATGGCTCCCCAGGTGGAGAGAGCACATACTAAAGTATACAGCATCGCAGGCTTAATTAAAAATTAGCAAGGTCTTGTTGGATGTGTATAAGACATAAGCTCGCCCTCAGCTGGAGATCCCAGTTGTAGGCAATACACTTTAGGAAGGTTACAAGGATATTGGAAAAGATGCAGGAATAAATTCATGAAAATGGTTCCAGGGATGAGGGATTTCAGTTCTGTGAATAGATTGGATATGTTGGTACTGTCCTCCTTGCAAAAGTGGAGGTTGAGGCGAGATTTGATAGTGGTATTAATAATCATGAGGGATCTAGAAGGAAGAAATTATTTTGAAACTCTGAGAACAAAACAGTACAGATAAGATAATTGGCTGAAGAAGCAACATGTCATTCGGCATAACTTGCATCCAGTGAGTGGTTAAATTCTAGAATGCACTGCCTGAGAGTTGGAAGATTCAATTGAAAGATTTACACTGTTATCTGAACAAAATGTGCAAAGTTCCAGGGAGAAGGTAAGAGACTGGAATTGGGTGACTTGCTCATTTGGAGAGCTGCTGTGGATATGATGGGCCAAATAGCCTCCTTATGTGCTGTAACAACTTTGTAATTCTTTAAATCAAACCCTGAAGTCCAAAACACATCAATTCTAAGTGTTAAAAGTTCTTTTGGAATTCATAAATTCAGCCAGCTTGCTCCTGACTATTCATTGTGACGAACATTCTATCTCCATTGGAAAAATTCAAAATAATGAAACTCAAAATTACTTAGCAATTCTATAAGGCACAATTATATATTTCTAGTAAACTACGTCTGGGGTTTGAACTGTTGGATGAATTTTGTACCAAGTGTGTTCAGTTTTCTAAAATATGCAGTGAACTTTGTTAGAATACAACAATATCTCAGCGTATGCTCTGTAAGCATCAGACTACTTTTCTTCTAAAGTAAAGCATTTTAAATTGTGCACCAATTTTTGAGTAAAGGAGTGAATATCGGCCTGTACCTGAAGGCAAAAACATTCTTCGTTGTGTAGGTAGGTTAATCCCCAGAAACATCCAGCAAACGAACATTACAAAACATAGCCCCATTTACCCTTAACAGCCACTAAACAAGTGAATGCCATTAGTTTCTGTTTATCTAATCCCTCTTTACAATGTTCCAGTGTCTAAACATTAAGAGAGATTAGGAGCCAACCCTACTTTATTAAGCATGGCCCCTTGGCTCTAGCCTTACAATATATCCCATTTTGAATTATTTTATTTGCCCATCCTGTCAGCTGTCTATACAGAATACGGCACCATGCTTAAGAGCTCCTGAATTGAATTGTGGGATGGTTACAGCATGGAGGAGGCTTTCTGGCCTATGTGTTCCTGTCAGATTTCGGCAAGAGCAAGTCACCTAATTCCACTCGCTGCCTTTTATTTTCTGTGGCCCTGCAAATGTTTGCTCATCAGATAATTGTTCATACCCTTTTGAAAGCCACGACTAAATCTGCCTCCACAACATACACAGACAATGTGATCCAGATCGTAATCACTTTTCCTATATCACCATTGCCTTTTCCAGCTACCTTAGATCAGTGTTGCCAATCCTTCCACCATTGGGAGCAGTTATCCCTATCTACGCTGTACAGACCCTTCAGTGATTTTGATTTTGAATGCCAGTATCAAAACACCTTTTAAACTTCTCTTCTCCAGGGAAAACAGCCTCAGATTCACCAGCCTATCCACATAATTGAAGTTCCTCATCTCTGGTACAATCCTTCTGAATTTTAATGAATTCTCTATAATGCCCTCATGGATAGCAGTTTCTCTCTGTTCAGCACAGACAGCGTACTAAGAGAAAGATTTAAGTTAACACCACAGATTCGTTCACACTAGGTCCCCACCAGAGCAAGTCGCTGCTGGGAGCTTATGATTCAGGAATCAGAGCTACTGTTTGCCCAAAGGTAAACACCCACTTATCAAAGCGTGAGGTTCAAGAGTGGATTGAGAGGGGAGTTTGAGCTTTTCCCTTACAATTATATTCTATTTTACCTGCACAATGTTTTAAAATGTTTTGATTATCAGTATTAATTTATTCTGTATTCTGGCCTCCTTGGTTCACTTTTTGCCTTTCCTTCCCTCTGCTCTGCCTTTCTATTTCTGGTTTTTCTTTCAAGTATTGATGATTGACTAATATCTTCAACCATATATAATTTTCGTAATACTTATGCTGTTAGGCTGTCATATTTTCTAAGTTCTAGTTTTCATTGTATCTCTTCATTGTGTTAGATAATTTTCCCTGCTTTGATATGTAAAGTCATTTTATTTATCTTTTATATATAAAGAAGGCAAGACTTCCAGGTTGTGTTTTTCTCTAATAGTTCCCACATCAAATTATAATACACTAGAGCTCACTTCACACTTTTGGTGACTCCCTACACAGAGAGATTGTGCTGATTTCTTGAGAAATTCATCCCATCAGTCTTCCCAAGAACTATGAGCAGGTCTGTTCTGGTGGACTTATCATTTCAGCCTATTCATACGCCACTGAACTGACTTTTTCCTATTCTGACACATTTTTTTCCTCCTTATCCAGTCTCACTCCATTTCCAGCCATGACTCAATCTATACCCACTATCATTTTAACCGTTTCAAAGTTCCTGATGTTACCCACCTCCTGTTCACCACAGAGGTCCAATCTCTATCAATCTAAATCACCAACCAGAACAGCCTGAAGATTTTCTGGAACAAAGTCAGAAATCACATGACACCAGGTTATAGTCCAACAGGTTTATTTGAAATCATAAGCTTTTGGAGCTCAGTCCTTCTTCAGGTGTTAGTGAGAGAGGTATTTTCAGACACAGAATTTATAAGTAACAGGTCGAAAGTTCACACCATTGCTGTTGACTATTGTGGGTTGGTAGTGTTTATTGAGATAGATCGTGAAGATTCCATCGTTTGATTATTTATGTTATTGGCTAAAACTGTGGCAAATGGATTGCATTCTAGACATTTGTCATTGAATTTGAACTTTGAAATGATAGACAAGGATACTTCAGAAATGGTGAAAACCTAGAAAAGGTAGCAATCCAAAAGAGACATAGGTGTTCAAGTACATAATTGTTAAGTTATCCAGAACGGGTACAGAAAATCATGAAAAACAAATGGAAAACCTTTATATCTAAAGGATTGAATGAAATGAGACTAAAGCCATACTTTAGGATTGTAATGGCCTTGGTAGACTATGTCTGGAATGCAGTGAGCAGTTGTTTGCACAGCTGGTCTTGAAGGGATTGTAACATATGATTTCCAGAATGATGCCAAAACTCCAACTGTTAAAATACAAGGAGTAATTACACAAACTTAGGATTGCATTCCCTAGAATTTAGAAAACTAAGGAATGATTTTATTCCAGTTCTAATAACATTAAGGAGAATAGATTGGGTAGTTATAGAGAAACTATATCTGTTATTTCAGACTAGGTAACATAGTCTAAATATTTGATGTGCAAGCTCAACTAGGAAATAAATCCACACACAAAAGACGGTAGAAGTTTGAAACTTTTTTCCAATATCAGCAATTATTATTTAATCAGTTGTTAATTTTAGGACTGAGATTGCTGTATTTTGTTATCAAAGGGATATGGTGCAAAGGCAGGTGCATGGAAGGAGGTAGATCAAACATGATTAAGTGGTCTGAACCACTTTGTCTAGTTTTTGTATCCCTATGAAATTACACACACTTTGGTGACACAGTTCTACAGGTATCACGTGTCAACAAATCTTGCAAAAACTGTCTTTTAATCACAACATCCTGATGGCAAAATGGATTCTTTGATATATTTTCTGCTAACATTTATGCTATTAATCTTGGAAACCTCTACTAAATTTAACTGACTGTACGCTAATAAAAATAACTTCAGAATCTCAAATTGCTCCACATTAGGACAGATTCTCATTCCTGAGAATGAGAAGCCGGAATTGGAGCAGGTCAACTCACCTTTCGAGCCTTCTGCACATTTCGTAGGGTGGTTGATCACGTACCTCAATTGCAGAAGCCCTTATATTCTCCATATTCCTTGTCTCCTTTCATACCCAAAGATCTTTCAACCTCTGCCTCACCAATGGCTGAGCATTTACAGCTCACTGGAATCGAGAATTCCAATGATTAGCAATCTGTCAGGTGAAGTAATTTCTCTTCTTTTAGTGTTAAATGGCCGATCCCTTATCCTGAGATAGTGATTTTGTATTCATTCCCAATTGGGCAAAACTGCAATGCTGTAGTGAATTTACATTGTAGATCTCCGGTAGTTTTAAATGTCTTTCCTGTAATTTGTACACAATATTCTAAATACATCCTGCCCTTTATATTCTCTAAATTTATTGTAACTAGTGCTCAGATTTGTGTAAAGCGATTGAAACATAGCTGTTGCAATAATATCTCTGTCTCAGTCTCTTCTGAAAATGCATAGCTTGTAGGTAAATTTCACATAGGCAACCTTGAGATAGCTATCACAAGGCATACTGCACTTTGATCTTAAAACACTTCGCTTCTTTCCGGGAAACTTGATGTTATCCAAAACTCTGGTGAGAGTGTCTTAACTTGCAGCAAGTCTCATCCCCCCCCCCATCACCACTGTGTTTATTGATCTGCATTGGATTCCAGTCAAACACATCTTGATTTTAAACTTTTCATAAGTGGTTTCAAATCATGCCACAGACTTTCTCAGTTTCTATGTCTGCAATCTCCAAGTCCCTTGGCTTCTAAATTGCTAGCGCAATGAGATGACCACAGTGCTACCCTCTCCTCTGATAGCAGCAAGGAATGATCTACCTGTGTTAGAATTAATGGGTGTGAGGGTTGCTGCATATGAGTCATTACGATATGTTTGATGGGACGTAACCATTGAGATATGAATCATAGCAATAATTATGAAAATGCCATTGTGTGAAAGATAACGATCGCAGTTAAAACAGGCTAGACTGGTTTTCATCATTCTTTGAAAAGCTTGTTGTAGTTTATTCAAGTAATTGATTCTGAATTTTAGCCTGTGGGTGTCTGCAGACAATTACAGGAATTAAGTTGAGCATACATCCTCCACATGCTTAATTATAACAAGTGTCGCTAGCTCATTTATATTTATACACCCAATTTGAAGCTAAACAAGTGATGTTGCATAGAGCCAATGAGGGATCTTTTGAACTGCAGTTGTTGTTGTAAAGTAGAAAATGCAGCAGCCAATTTGCCAACAGTACCTTTCCATAAATAGCTAGGTGATCAATACTAGAGCATCCATATCTGAAATTCAATGAGAGATAAGTAATAAACGTGTTACTGGGATCAAATCAAGTCAATGTTGATCATGGTGCAACATTGTGAAGGAAAACAAGCCATTTCAGACAATACATTGCGCACCAATCATCACAAAAAAAGTAAGGAAGAACACTCCAATGATGATAATGGTGTGTTGATGTTGAATGGGAATAATCATCTGCAAAGCAACCAAGTTGTCAAACAAGTACAATAGAGAACAAATGTGCCTCTCCAGATGAATATAGAATCATTAGATCTGGACAAGTTGTCAAACCTCCAAAGCATTGCATTAAAGTTTGAAATGTTTGTCTCGTAAACTGTGTTTTATCTGTTTGAATTATTATTGAATTGACAGCACATGCCTGTGTTCAAATATGCATACCTGTTAGGATAATTTTGTAACTTTTGAATAAGGTAGAAGTTTAATTACGTCACATCATCAATATGTAAGTTAATTTTAAGAGACACACCCTATGGTATTATCGCTGTATCATAGCATGTGAAATGACAGTATAAAGGTCTCACACTCCATTATTGCCCTGATCACTTGAAACGTGACACTCAACTGGAGGCAAGATAATAAAGTGTGAAGCTGGATGAACACAGCAGGCCAAGCAGCATCTCAGGAGCACAAAAGCTGACGTTTCAGGCCTAGACCCATCAGAGTCTCTGATGGGGACCAGTGGTGTCTTGAGGTGATAAGCAACTGGAAGCTCAGGTTCATTTTCACAGACAGAGCACAGGTGTCGGCAAAGCAGTCACCAAGTCTGTGTTTCATTTCTCCAATGTACAACAGATCTTAAAATGAGTCTTGAATACACTAAGAAAGATTGAATGAAGTGCTGCTTTACCTGGAAGGTGTTTGAGGCCTTGGATGGTGAGGAGGTAAATGGGCAGGTGTTGCACCTTTTCAGATAGCATGCGAAGGTGCCATGGGGGTGTGGGGAGGTTGCAGAGTGGAGGACAAGTGGACCAGGGTCTCCTGGAGGAAACAGTCGCTGTGGAATGCTAATAAGGAAGGTGACGGGCATATGGTGGTGTCTGGTGGTGTTATACTGCTGGAGGAAGCAGAATGGTGGCTTATGATCCTTTGGATAGTAAACATGATGCATGGAAAGTGACAATTGGGGTCTCTATCATTTTTGTGTGAGCAGATGAGCTGGCGAGGGTAGAAATGTAGGAAATGGGCCGTTCACGGTTGAGAGCTCTGTCAACCATAGTGGTGGGGAATACTCTGTAGGAAAAAGATGGGCATTTTGGAGGCCCCTCTTTCAATGGTGTTATCATCAGATAAGAGGCAATGGTGAAATTGGGAGAATTGGATGACATCGTTATAGGAAGCAGGGTGTGAGGATGTATAGTTCAGGTAACTGTGGAAGCTGGTTTTGTAATAGATATTAGTGGTTAGCCTGTCTCCAGAAATGGAGACAGAGATGTCGAGGGAGGAAAGGGAGGAGTCAGAGATGGACCAGGTGGAGATGAGACCAGGGTGGAAATTGGAAGCAAATTGATAATTTTTTCTAATTCCAGGCAAGAGAGGGAAGCAACACTTATTAATGTCATTAATGTACTGGAGAAAGAGTTGTGGTCGGGGCCCAGGTAGGATTGGAATAGGGAATCTTCCATATAATCCACAGAGACAGACATAAAGGGGCCAAAGTAAGTACCCATAGCTAAACTTTTGGCCTGAAGAAAGTGAGAGGAGTTAAAAGGGTATCATGCAGTGGATAGTGGTAGTGGATGAGGACAGTTTAGGCTTTCACTTAAGGAGGAAGCAGAGGGCACTCAGACCATCTCAATGCGTGACTAGATGTTTAAAGACACGGTGTCTCCATGTTGAAAAGGAAGCTGTTGGTGCTGGCAAAGTGGAAACTGAAACTGACGTAAAACATCAGAGGAATTGCAGATATAATTGGGAAGGGACTGGACGAAGGGAGTGCAAATCAAGTTAAGGCAGGAAGAAATAAGTTCCATAAGGCAGGAGCAGGCTGATATAATGGTTCTGCCTGGGAAGTTCTGTTTGTGGGCTTTGGGAAGAAATTAGAAGCCAATTGTGTGGAGTCGATGGACTATGTGGTACAAAGCTGTAAGGATGTAGGGAGGTCTGCTGATAAGATGAAGTACTAATAGTTGTGGATGCAATGAAGTGATGTTCGACTGTGGGGTCATGATCTGGGGGGAGATAGGAAGAGATATTCAAGAGTTGGCGCTCAGCATCCACAAGAGGTCAGCACACCAGACAACAACAGCACCACCCTTGTCAGCAAACCCTCACCCCACCGTCAGCATAACTATCATTCTTAGCCAACTATTTTCAGTGCTGACAAAGGGTCACGGGACTCACAACGTTAACTGTTTTTCCCTTGACAGTTGCTGCCAGATCTGCTGAGTTTCTCTAGCACTTTCTGCTTGTGTTTAACCTAGGAGGAGTTGTTCTTTAAGACAATTAATACCTGAAAAGAAACAGTGGCATCACAGATAAACTCTGCCCATCAGCATATAGAGGACTGATTTTGGATAGAACTAGCCAGTTTTCTTGTGTGTGCTCCTGCAGCTAACAAAGTGTACCAACATAATAAAATGTGAGGCTGGATGAACACAGCAGGCCAAGCAGCATCTCAGGAGCACAAAAGCTGACGTTTCGGGCCTAGACCATTCATCAGAGAGGGGGATGGGGAGAGGGAACTGGAATAAATAGGGAGAGAGGGGGAGGCGGACCGAAGATGGAGAGTAAAGAAGATAGGTGGAGAGAGTATAGGTGGGGAGGTAGGGAGGGGATAGGTCAGTCCAGGGAAGACGGACAGGTCAAGGAGGTGGGATGAGGTTAATAGGTAGCTGGGGGTGCGGCTTGGGGTGGGAGGAAGGGATGGGTGAGAGGAAGAACCGGTTAGGGAGGCAGAGACAGGTTGGACTGGTTTTGGATGCAGTGGGTGGGGGGTAAGAGCTGGGCTGGTTGTGTGGTGCAGTGGGGGGAGGGGACGAACTGGGCTGGTTTAGGGATGCAGTAGGGGAAGGGGAGATTTTGAAACTGGTGAAGTCCACATTGATACCATATGGCTGCAGGGTTCCCAGGCGGAATATGAGTTGCTGTTCCTGCAACCTTCGGGTGGCATCATTGTGGCAGTGCAGGAGGCCCATGATGGACATGTCATCCAGGGAATGGGAGGGGGAGTGGAAATGGTTTGCGACTGGGAGGTGCAGCTGTTTGTTGCGAACTGAGCGGAGGTGTTCTGCAAAGCGGTCCCCAAGTCTCCGCTTGGTTTCCCCAATGTAGAGGAAGCCGCACCGGGTACAGTGGATGCAGTATACCACATTGGCAGATGTGCAGGTGAACCTCTGCTTAATGTGGAATGTCATCTTGGGGCCTGGGATGGGGGTGAGGGAGGAGGGTTCGCAACAAACAGCTGCACCTCCCAGTCGCACAGTTCGCAACAAACAGCTGCACCTCCCAGTCGCAAACCATTTCCACTCCCCCTCCCATTCCCTGGATGACATGTCCATCATGGGCCTCCTGCACTGCCACAATGATGCCACCCGAAGGTTGCAGGAACAGCAACTCATATTCCGCCTGGGAACCCTGCAGCCATATGGTATCAATGTGGACTTCACCAGTTTCAAAATCTCCCCTTCCCCTACTGCATCCCTAAACCAGCCCAGTTCGTCCCCTCCCCCCACTGCACCACACAACCAGCCCAGCTCTTACCCCCCACCCACTGCATCCCAAAACCAGTCCAACCTGTCTCTGCCTCCCTAACCGGTTCTTCCTCTCACCCATCCCTTCCTCCCACCCCAAGCCACCTACTAACCTCATCCCACCTCCTTGACCTGTCCGTCTTCCCTGGACTGACCTATCCCCTCCCTACCTCCCCACCTACACTCTCTCCACCTATCTTCTTTACTCTCCATCTTCGGTCCGCCTCCCCCTCTCTCCCTATTTATTCCAGTTCCCTCTCCCCATCCCCCTCTCTGATGAAGGGTCTAGGCCCGAAACGTCAGCTTTTGTGCTCCTGAGATGCTGCTCGGCCTGCTGTGTTCATCCAGCCTCACATTTTATTATCTTGGAATTCTCCAGCATCTGCAGTTCCCATTATCTCTGAAAGTGTACCAACACATAAGTTGAGCCTTAACTCATGATTCATATGTCTCTTACATAATGTAAATAGCTGTTAATTACTATGTTAGAAAGCTTTGCTGTTTATCAAGATTGAGCCTATCTTCTGCCAATGAATTCATGTGGGCATCCTTTACCACGTGATATCATTAACTTAGACCAATACCATTAAGTAGAATTGCTGGCAGTGAATCTACCCAAGCTATCTCAAATGACTCCTGTAAACATAGCTACACAACAACAAAATGTCAACGTACTTAGCAGATAATGTGTTTTTATGACGTTCACTGAAGGATACACATTGGCCCGGACACTACAGAGAACTCTGTGTCATCTTTGGAAATGCATCAGAGCATCATGGGGACTTTGCTATCCAACTAAAAGGGCAGTGCAGGCCTCTGATGCCTCCAGTAGACAATGCCATTGATATTGCAATATGCCCTGAGTTCTGGAATGTCACCTTAGGTTTTTGTGCTCAAAGAAATCACACACTCACAACCTCCTGACTCAGAGGGGGAAGCGCTTTGAGATGGCAAGCTCAAATTTTAAAAATACAGAATATTTTAGTGGGAGTGCAAATGCCAGACTCTGTGTTATGTCATTCCCTGAAGAAAGAGGCATATTGAATATTTTTGTGATTTGGGAGATGCCTGCCATATTGCAAAACCTGTGGGTTTCTGCCCATTCCCCTTTTTGAACCTGCCTTATTGACCTTTTAATTCAGCAGAAGCGTAGAAGATGTGGCAATACCATGTACATGCTCCAACTGGGATTATTCTGTAACATAATATTACTCATTTAAAAGTACTAACAGCGTGATCCACACATCAGGAATATTGTTTTCAGAGGGCGCATATCTGCTCTTGTTTATTTTTTGCCTCGTACATATGCAGTCAATTTTACATAGGGTCTGTAGATTTGTCAAGTCTGGAATAGGTAGCCTGCCTTGCTCTAACAATGTGGAATTCTTGGTTTCTTCAAAATATGCACATTGTTCACAGTCACTAAAAAACAGGCGCTCACTTGTGTAGCTTTGTTGCTACTAGCCTCAAATCATATTAAGCCCTGAGAAATCAGTAACTCTTACAATAACAAAAGGAAGCAATATTGCCTTTAGGTAAATGTATGAAAATGTGTGTGCATTTAATGGTGCCTTGTACTTGAAGAGTGATAACTTCAAAAATTGGGTTTCATTTTCTAGCGGGTGCTGCAGGCTACTGATGGACTAGATGGTTGTCAGCGTTAGCAAAAATAACATATTTATGAATTCAGTAATGCTGCCATGAACTGCACATTAACTGACTCAATTAATGCCTTGTGTTAGAAGCTGGAAGCTGGAAGCAGGTAGCAGGTGCTGAAGTGGAGATTAAACATGCAAAGGCCTGAGATTGCAATCCTGATGAAGCATAACATGCTTACTATTTGGAGCAATAAAAATATTCACAAAAATATTTCACCAGAACTTGGTGGATTATACTTATCAAGAAAGACTGAACAGGATGCGGTGTTGCTTTCAAGACAAAACTCAGCAATGCTGCGATGAACTTTAAAATTGTGTAAAAGGTAAGCATAAAGAAGTCTTCCATTTGTGAAGGGAACCAAAACTTGGGGCCATAAGCCACCCAATGAGAAGAATGTGGACATTTCTCCAACAAGGTGTGACTGGAGTGAATCTTGAAGCAGCCGCCAGATAAACGTTAAGGAAGAAAGGAATAAAAGGATATGCTGATTTGATGAGATGAAGAAGGATGGGAGAAATTTTAAAAATTCTTTCACTGGATGTGAGCATTGCTGGCTAGGCCAGAACTTGTTGCTCATCCATAATCGCCAATTGCTGCCTTCTTGAACTGTTGCATGCCATGTGGTGTAGGAAACCCACAATTCTGTTAGGGAGTGAGATCCAGGATTTTGAGCTAGTAACAGTGAAGTGATGACGACATAGTTCCATAAACAAGATGCTGTGTGAATTGGAAGGGGCCTTTCACATTGTGATATTTCCATGCTCCTGCTTGCCTGCTGAGTAGTGGAGAGCATGGATTTGGAAGCTGGTGTTGAAGGAGGCTTGGTGAGTTACTGCAGTGCATCATGTACCGCTACTACTCTGTATCAGTATTGGAGGGAATGAAAGATTAAGCTGGGGGACAGGATGCTGATCACACTAGCCACTTATTCCTTAATGATGTCCAATTATTTTTATGTGAGCCACTAACAACAAAGCAAACCAATTAAGTCAAATGGCTTGTATCTGTATATTTTTTATTCAGCCTGTTTTTGTGCACAATCTGTTCAGAGATGTTATTACACACCTCTGGAGCAAGTGGGACTTACAGTCAGTCCCTCAATTCATGGGTAGGGACATTTCCACTGTACTACAGAAGGACTCCTGTGTCTATGTTTATTGGTTTGATGCAATTCTAAGTAATCCCATTCCCTGTTGAGGCTAGTGTAGTAATTATGCTATTCTAGAAACCATTAAGTGTTGTTGACTTTTTATGGCCCTAAATCTTCCAGACCATAGCCAGTACTTTTTGGGACTCTTGCAAAGTATCCAGAACTGTGTTCCAGGGTAGCCTCCTTTAATTCACTAAAATTGTCAATGTCCAATGGGAAAATAAAATAAAGAACTGTAGATGCTGGAAATCTGAAACAAAAACATCAACAGCTGGAGAAACTCATCAGGCCTGGCTGCACCTGTGGTGAGAAAGCAGAGTTACATTTCTGGTCCAATAGCCCTTCTTCAGAACATACAACATGCTGTAGGAATGAAGGAAATCCTCAGCAAATTGGATTCTTGCATGTGATTGTTGCCTCTAAACTGTTGCTTAACCAATAATCAGCAACAAATTGTGCCTGTGTATCCTCATTAAAATGTTGAAACATTTCCAGGAGCTTCACAGGAGCATATTCAGAGGATGTCCATCAGATCTTCCAGCTCCATCAGAGGCCAGACATACAATCTAAGTTACATGTCAGGGCCTCATAGAAGCTGTGATGCACTGCCCTCCATGGGAAATTTAAACATATGACAAAGTTCTCTTGTTCCCTAAGACCTTCTGCAAAAATCTCTGTCGGAGACCTTGGACAGCTTAGGTGTGCTGATCCTAGTCATTACCCAAGAAATGACAGGCAAAAAAAAATCCTGGATATCTACCCAACTCTTAGTTACTCACACTGAACCTTCAATAGTCACCTTGACTCTGAATCTTACTTGATCCAACCATTAATCCCAAGAGCACTCCACCCAGCCCTGATTAACGATCCCACCTTTTAGTTTGACAATCTCCCTATCTAAACTTGAACAGTTCCCTCGACCCAGCTAACTCCCTGATCCAATCTAACTAGTCCCCATCACCTAACTAACCCTGAACTGATCTGACACTCGACTCATCCATTTCACACACTTATCAACCTTGCCCGCCTCACCTACATGCCACCCTAACTTAGTTCACCCAATGACCAACCTGCACACTTGTCCCCTTATCGTCACTCATCCTAAACACTAACCTCACTCACCTGCCCACTTATCTTCTTGTCACACACATACTGTCCATGTCTCCTCATTCATTCATTCATTCACATTGGACTTTTGCATTCACCTCATGACAGTCAGTTCTATCAAAGGGTGAGGTGTCCCATCTTCCCCTGTTGTTCTTTGTGGGACTGAAGAAGAAGCCAGGCTTGGGAAGCCCAACTGGCAGTGCATCCAGAGTAGGCAAAAACTTAAATGGAGCAGAATGGCAACCTGATTAATTGTTGCTGTGAGGAAGATTCGGGTTACTCTTGACAAGACAGGCGGAAATATTAGAATAGTGGTCAATGGCTTAGTTTTAAAGATTGACTTCAAGGCAGAGGAGAGAGAAAAGTTTTTGCAAGATAGTCCCACAGTTAAGGACCCAGGAAGTTGAAGGAATGACCATTAATGGTGGAGCAATGGAAATTGATGCTGGAGAACCCAGGATTGGGCCAAAGATCATGATTGATTGCCAGGCATATCAGTACTTTGTTGCCTAAATGCCTCACTCAGCAATTAAACCAAAAGCACTTTATTTTCCAAGACCTTACCCTATAAATTCCACAAACTGCCATGAAACTAATTGCACTCAAGTATCAATCGGGTTATTAAGGTATTTGGGCAAATATTGGGCTCAATGTCATGTTTGAAGTCTTTCTGAACCAGAGATAATATTGAGACCTGACTCTTTCGTTCTGCTTGAAACAGGGAGGCAGAACGAGAGATCGGTGGGTTTAATCAGTAGTTCAGTATTTATTCAACAACTCTATGTGTTACATATCATCAATTAAATGGCTGCTAAGCTGTTTCAGAAATGTTAACTAGGCAATAGAGATAAATCAGCATTGAATAAATTCCCAATGTAGTGACATTGCCCAAAGAAGTGAAAATGCATTTTATCTGAAAACAAAAAAATGCAAGGAACATTCTTTTGCATTGATAGAAGGGACAATAAATGTTGCTGAAATTTAAAGCAGAAAGCAGAACTTTTTTCCCCCTTTGGTTCAGAATATGCTGTGAATGTATAGTGTAGAATTAAATGTTCCAGAACACTGCACATGTATAAAGCCAGTTAAACTCCACTAAGCACATAAGAGTAAAGCAACAGTCATTACAAAAAAATGCCAGAGCACACATCTCATTCTGCACAGTTTGCTGTCAAATGACATGCTACTCTATAAAACCTAGCCAAGCCCAGGTTCTCTCAACTGGCCTGAACATGTACGACTTTAATGAAAGCTACAAGTTGCATTTCCCAATTTTCGTGTGCATCAGTTAAATCTGCAATATGTGTTTGCCCAGGTAATCTCAAAATCGAACCCCCTCCCTCTCTGGCCTTCTTTTGAGCAAGCCTGTCAAATCTACAGGGGCATAAATTGAACTGACACAATCAGAAAAGTGGGTTGAGATTTACATATTGTACACATACAGAAGTGAGAAAAATTAACTTTGGAAGTCTCAGTGTAATATTTTCATATTAATTTAGTGATAATGAAGAATGCATGCACAATTTCACAGAGTGCCAATGCTGCACACTAGAACCAGATGATAGTAGTTAAGTGAAATTTTATTTAAGTTTGCAGTGATAGTAAGGGAAGTGTTTCTTTAGCTATTTCTTGATGCTTTTAAACTATCTGAATTTAAATTCTTCAGGATTTCTGAATGCTTCTTCCAACTTTGTCACTATTTTCAGCACTGTTGCCCTACCAAGCGTTTGAACTGGAAAAATCTCAAGTTCAAAGGCAAAAGGCTGTCAGAAACCTATCAGGCAGATCAAATGAATGCCACAATCAATGTCCAAGCACTCAAATCTGTAAACAACTGTGAACATACCTCATTTGGCAAACAGTAGTCTGATGGAATGACTGAATAGTTTACAAGCAGCATGTGTAGGTTGTATAATTGTCCCACAAATGTTTGCTTAGCAGCATGCCAATCACAGAACTGTATTAGAGGAGATATACCATAGAGAATAATAGCCAGTGTATCCTAATTAAGCACAACACCAAATATCAGCAACTGCATCTGTTCTTATTAATGTAGCTACCAGCACAGATATGTCTTCAGAGGGCTCTGACAGAATGCAACTGGTTTATCTTCTGTCCACAATCTCAGTTAAAATCAAGTTGTTTGTTAGGAATTAAGCTAATTGAGTTATGTCATTAGGATAACCACAGGTTGCACCCTTCCCACCTGTCACTTCCAACAGACATTAGTGCTATAATTTCCCTTCATGTCACCCTCACATACCTCACAAAAGCAGTTATTTTCATCAGAATTGGCCAAGGCTCAATGAGTAACCCTTTTGGTCTCCAAGTCAGAACATTGTGGGTTTATAGGCCGAATTCAGAAACTGGAACAAATCAATCAGGTCTGACACGACAGTGCTGTCGTGATGAATAGTTGACCTGTTGGAGGTTCTATCTTTCAGGTGAAGCTATAAAGTGAGGCTACATCAGCTCCACAGGGGGAAATAAACAATCTTGTTGTAGTGATTGGAAACAGGTGGATCTCATTAACTATGAGGTCCTCTATTGGGGTTGTTAACCCAGGCCTATCAGGCAGCCCTGGCTGATAGATATAAACAGGCAATTCAGAGAGTCTCTTGACTTGAAGGGCAGACTTGGAGCTGGCTGGTCATAGCCAGTGTGCTCTGCAAATGTCAATAAAGGATGACTTGGTGATGGGATTCTAGCCTCTGTGCAGTTATTTCACTATGCCATGATTTCAAACAAGACCAGCAGGAGTGTCCTCAACAACATTTAACTCTCAACTAACATTTCAAAAATAGATTATCTGGTCTTTATTCCTGTGCGTGGGAGTTTGTTGTGTACAAATTGGTTTCTAAATCTCCTACATTATAACTGTGCCAATACATTTATTGATTACAAAGCACTTTGAAACATCCTGAGATTGTGGCATGTCCTGTAAAATGATCTTTTCTTTTTGCTAATTTTGTTCCCAACAATTATTTTTTTTAAATAGCCTAATGCCAAAACACATTCGTTCCTATAAATAATGAGGAAATTCAGAGTGGCTATACAGTTGCCATATGACATCAACTGGAAGCTGCCTATGAGAACGCATGTTTATTCTCTAGGAATCAGTGACTGCTATGATTGGCTTGCATAGCTGCAAGTTACTGCCACGAAAGATTTCTAATCACAGAACATGTGATCAAGATGCATGTCCACATTGTGACAAGCAAATGAGAAGTGGTGTGTTTGCATGTTTTAGTGTCATTTGTGCTATTTACAAGGATTGTCTGTTATGTACATTTTTAAAATTCATTTGTGGGATATTGGCACCACTGGCTGGCTAGCATTTATTACCTGTCCCGATCTGTCTTTGAGAAGGTTATGGGTGAGCTGCTGTCTTGAACTGCTGCAGCCCGCAGTCTGTATGCAGACCCGTAATGTCCTCAGCAAGGGAATTCCAGGATTTTTATCCTGTGACAGGGAAGGAACAGCAATATACATCAAAGCCAGGAAGGTGAGTAGCTTGGCGGGGAATTTGCTGGTGGCAGTGTTCCTATATGTCTACTGTTCTTGTTTTTCTAGATGGAAGTGGGTTTGTGGTTTTGGAAGGTGCTGTCTAAGGATATTTGGTGAACTTCTGCAGTGCATCTCACAGATAGTATGCAATGTTTTTACTGAACATTGATGTAGGAGGCACTGGATGCTTCTGGATGTGGTGCCAATCAAGTGAGCTGCTTTGACCTGGATGGTGTCAGGCTTCTGGAGCATTGTTGGAGATGCACCCATCCAGGCAAATAGGGAGTATTACTTCACAGTCCTAACTTGTGCTTTGTAGATGGTTGACAGGCTTTGGCGAGCTAAGAGATGAGTTACTCACTGTAGTATTCCTACCCTCTAACCTGCTGTTGTAGCCACTGTGTTAATGTGGCGAGTCCAGTTGAGTTTCCTGTTATTGATAATCCCCGTTATGTTGACAGTGTGGAATTGAGTGATGATAACACGATTGAATCTCAAGTGGTGGAGGTTAGATTATCTCTTATTGGCGATGGTCATTGCACGGCATTTGTGTGGCATAAATATTACTTGACATGTCAGCCCAAGCCTCTTTATTGTCCAGATTTTGTTGCATTTAAACATGGATCTGTATCTCAGGAGTCGCAATGGTGTTGAACATTATGCAATCATCGGCAAACATCCCCACTTCTGACCTTATGATGGAGAGAAGGTCATTGATGAAGCAGCTGAAGATGATTGGGCCTAGGTCACGACCCTAAGGAACTGCTGTAGAAGTGTTCTAGAGCTGAGATGGCTGACCTCTAACAACTACAACCATCTTTCGACCTACCAGATGTGATTCCAACCAGTGGAGGTTTTGCCCCCGATACCCATTGATTTCAGTTTTGCTAGGGCTTCTTGATGCCGCACTCATTTGAATGTGGCCTTGATGTCTACGGCTTTCACTCTCAGCTTACATCTGGAATTTATCAACGTCTGAACCAAGGGGTAATCAGGTCAGAAGCTGAGAGTCCCTGGCAGAACCTGAACTATGTATCACTGAGCAGGTTATTGCTGAGCTGGTGTTGCTTTATAGCACTGTTGAGAGGAGACTGATGGGGAGATAATTGGCCAGGTTGGATTTGTCTTGCTTTTTGTGTGCAGTACGTACCTGGTCAATTTTCCACATTGCCTGGTAGATGCCAATATTGTAATTGTACTGGAACAGCTTGGCCAGGAGAGTGGCAATTTCTGGAGCACATGTCTTCGGTGCTATTGCTGATTGTTGTCAGGGACCATAGACTTTGCGGTATCCAGTGTCTCCAATATAATGTCCATTTTACAGGAGTTGACTTATCTGCTGTTTAATGGCCTGCAAAATCAGGGAGCGTCTGTGGCCATCTTTGGAGAGGCTGAGACTGGAATATTATAACACTGCCAATACCATCTCATTTAGCTCCTGCTCTCTCCAGTTGTTCACCACCTTATCCTGAGACAGGGTGTAAAATATGTCAATGAGCATCAGTTATTTTCTAATTAACCTGCTCAGAGATGTTATGACATAGCTCTGGAGCAGGTGGGATTTGAACCTGGGTCTCCTGATCCAAAGGTAGGGGCACTACATCTGCATCACAAGAGACCCAAGCTAAATACGTGAAATGAAGTGGAGCATATACATGCCAAGTACAAATGTTGATTGACAGAGATTGTTGATTGGAGAGTAATGGAGGTGTGGTTAATTAAGCAGTGCTTGTGGCTACTATACCGGAAGCCAGCAGAATATGGTATTTGAAAATGCATATACTGACCTTAATCATTAGTACGAGAGCTTGAACTTCCTACACTGCATTCAGAGCCCCAGGGGCTGGCATTAAACATCTATGCAACCTACTAGCACTGCCGTCTGAGGAAAATCACCAGATCCCCTGCAGATAGAAAACATGCCTTCTCCTTTCTACTGGTTCCACCAAGGTATCCAGTACAGTACTTGCTCCGCCCATGATCTGCCATATAGAATGGGTCTTAGGAGAATGCGACTTACGGTAGAGCTGCTAGCATCTTCTCCAGAGACAATACACTCCCTAAAGAAGAGTGTTGCAGTGGTATGTCACTAACTTTGAGCTAGGAAGCTTGGGTTCAAGTCCCACCTGCTCCAGAGGTCTGTGACAAAATCTTTGACCAGGTTGATTAGAATTTTTCTTAAAAAAAGAGAACTAGCATGTGAATTAATCAATTGGAAACAGGTGATTAACTGGTGGTGGGTGATAGAAAGACTGATAGTGATTTGCCTGGACTGCCCAGTCTGCCTACACTTGACCTATAGGACTGATTGTAGCCAACACAGTTAGACTAGGCTGAGCCCCTTGGCTGACTGTGCAGAGACTCCCTGGTTGATTGAAGTCCCCCTTCACTCCCCTAAACACCATTTACCTAAACACAGATGGGAATAGCAGCCTGTGATTCGGCTCTCAAGACCTTATGCCCTATGAAAGTAATGTCACCCACAATGGCTAGATGCCTCCAAATAAGCGTATAACTCAGTCAGCACTAAGAAAGCAAGCTAGGAGCCATAAGTTGCATTTGTTGATGTGAGCAAAAGCATCCCGATGGTTTGATCAAGACTTTTGGAAAGGCTTGCACTGGTTATGTTTGATTTTAAAAGGAAGATGTATTTTGTCCTAGATGACTATTTAGTTGTAAATGACACTGATTCAGTGGTTAGCACTGCAGCCTCACAGCACCAGCTACCCATGTTTGATTCCACCCTCAGGTGACCATCTGTGTGGAGTTTGCACATTCTCCCTGTGTCTGCATGGGTTTCCTCCGGGTGCTCTGGTTTCCCCCCACAGCCCAAAGATGTGCAGGCCAGGTTGATTGGCCATGCTAAATTGCTTGTAGTGTTCAGGGATGTGTAGATTAGGTGGTTTATAGGGGACATGGGTCTGGGTGGGCTCCTCTAAGGGTCAGTGTGGACTTGTTGGGCCAAAGAGCCTGTTTCCACACTGTAGGGATTCTATGATGATGATGATTATCAAAATGGAATGTTGTGGCGAGATTTCATTCAACCATAGCAGATTCAGTGATCAGAGCACCAAAAGGACTTTTGTGAAATACAGTTTCCCAGAATGATTAGTAAGAGGCAACCGCCTCCATTTGTGCATGAGGATTTCAGGAAGTTCACTTTGGATGCAACATTAGTCAAGTGACACAGTCTCCGCTCCATTTTCAGTTGAACAGAGAGGTGGAAAGACCAGTCACATCCATGAAGTCATTTATGCATAAAGACCCAAACTGGGTAATACTTGGGCACAGGGCAACACTGGTGAATAATTGGTACTCTTCAGCAAACTTATTAATAAAGAGGAGATGAAAACAAAATTATCAGTTTCGGAACACAATCTCAGGCCAAATATAGTGTCTCAAGACAACTAGAGAAGAGCAACATGAAATAGCAACAGAGATGATATAACAAACACAGAATTTAAATCAGGGCTACTACTTGAGTGTTAAAGAGTTTAATACTAATGAGGAGATGGAGAACACCTTAAATACCAGCCAATGAGGAATAGGCAATGGTCCATCAAGTGGTAGTTCCATTTAAGTTTGTAACAAATTTTACAAGTGCCTTATGAAATTCTAATAGCAGTCACTGGAGATTAGAAAATGCAGATTAAAATACTGAGACATTTTTATTTCCCATATTGCATAAAACATAAATTTTTGCCAGTCATGCCATTCATATCGGTTGCTAAAGAAATCCAAGCCATCAATTAAATCTGCATCGTTTATTCCAATACCTGCTTTTGAAGAACCATTAAGTGGGTCCTTATCAGGTTATATTGGACCTCTGCCCAAAACAGGGAGTAAGAATCAGTATCATTAAACAAATATGTATGTTTCAACAAGATTTACTGAGGTAGTGTTTATGGGGAAAATTATAGCAAAATGGTAGTGGAGGAGTTAGTTCAATATTTTACAAGATATGGATGATTAAGAGAAATAAAAATCAGACTAAAATTCAAGTTTTATGTTCCAAATATGCAGAGAAATAATTAATAGCTTGGAAATAAATAAAAATCTTCATCTTTTCATCCACAATCTTGTAGATCGTATTAGCAAATGGAAAATGGCTTCATTTCGCGTGAAATGGGTAGAGTAAATATTTTATTTCTGCCTAGGCATGCAGGCTCTACTTGTGAGTGATGTTCAATCCTTCAAGGGGAAATTGCATTAATCAGGCACTTTCACACGGTACCTGTTAAATTCATCTGTAATCACCATGCATGGGAAATAGATTCAGTGACCATCTGTGTGGGGTGCAGATGCTGATTAGAATCAATCGTGACCAATCCATTTGGACATTGCAGATTGAAAGTGGTTATCTCTGTGAGGCAGGAGTAATCACAGGTGACCTTAAAATTGGCACCTGAGGACCACAATTCACAAAGATAATGTCAGACATTATAGGCAGCACAGGGCTATGGAACTGACTTTGTTTCAGTTTCAGCTACAAGAAATCACCAACATATGTAATATCTTTCTTGTGTGAAGTGGAGGTTGGATATAAGGGTGATGAAATCTCAGTACTCATACTGCAATTACAATCTCCGACTGTCTTTGAGTGACATGGCTTGTGCTGCACTCATTAGAATGTAGTACCTGTATCAAAAGTCTATGTACAGGTATTCCATGATCCTCTTTGTTGGAGTCATCCATGACACCCTGTACTGAGGAATATGCTAAACCACCATTTGTTACAGATATAATTGCTGACTGTTCACATAACTAAGACCTTTTCTTACATTGTCCACATAAGTTCATTGCATGTATGACCAATTGATCCAGCAATAACAGGTGTTTATGCGCTGTAACTGCAATGTAATGAAAGTACAGAGAAATTGAGGTGCAACAAGATGCACCAGCAAAAGCCCAGGATCAGCAACAACCTCCAGTGGGTGTCAAACTGCATGAACATGGAGAAGTATTAACTGAAGGTGTCCTCTCAGGAGAAGTGTGAGGTACAAGAAGCCCAGAATCTACTGTCAACTCTGCCGTTTCCTCCAACTGAATGAGGCGTAGTGCCACCACTAACAGAAGATGTCTTCAGACACCTCCATGGAACTATGTCAGCCATTGGGGTAGAACCTGTGACCTGAAGGAATGTGGTTATCCCATCCCACTGCCCATCAAGATGACAGCTGCACTAAACTTGTATGCTTACAAGGGATTCTCTGTGGGCTTGTGTGGGATCTCACAATCCTCAACTCACTAATGTGTATAGGCAATGCAGTTTATGCCGGATTACACCATTTCACCTAATTGTCCTGTGACAAGGTCAGTGTCACTGCTATCACTGCCTCACAAACTGAAATCGAGCTGTCTTACACCAGTCTTTACATTATGCATTTATCCCACTGATCTGATTGACTTTATGCCAATTGGCACACGGCTCAGTTAATAATCCAAAGATTATTACCTTTGTGGTTCTACATTTTAATTAGTGCTAGCACTTTACAATGACTATTCAAGAACATTTTGCTTTATTCTGTCTATATTGTTTGTAGTGTAGAGTGATGCCAATATTGTATGCTTGATTCCTTTACCAGCTAAATTTACCATGAACTTCCTGATCTTGCCCCTTGCCTGAAGTGTGGGGAACCACAGGCTAAATTAAAAGGCAGTAGACTTTGCCAACATAACTGGCCTCCCCAGGGGCACAGCACTACAGGCTGTACACACATTATCAGATCATAATGCAGCTGATATCAGCAGAAAAGTGGTCCATTCTAGCAATGTACAAATCATCTGTTATCATCAATTCCACATCTTAGAAGTCTGTGCCAAGTATCCTAGTGAGGTGCCATGATGCCTATATCCTATAGACTTCCTATGCTCCTGTTTCATTTCAAGGGATGGATGCCTTGCATGAGTAGCTACTGGGAGACATGGGATACTCTCTGTGACCTTGACTGATAATTCCTTAATCCTGAGGCAAAGCAGAGATATATGTAGCCCATTCTTCCACCAGGGCCATCATGGAGTAGATAACAGCTCTGCTGAATTTGGGCTTCAGGTGATTGCATGTTGTGCTCTGCAAAACTGAAGCAGGAAGAGAGGATGTGACAGAGTGGAGAGTTGGAAAGTGGCAGCAGTCTTCTAACAGGGAGAATGAGGACATTATGCAAGATGATAGAGCAGTACAGTATCAGGCTCAACATTCCACACAGGACCGAATTGATATCGGGTTCCAATTGATCTGAGCTGGTTTCAGAGTTCACTCATTGTACGTTTTTTGTTGTCAAAATGAGATAAGTTTTTGGAATGATGGTGTGAGAAAATTTGGTAGGCCTTTCGGAGGGAAATCCTCCAAAAAAAAACTTGTCAAGATTGACACTTAGCTGATTTCTGGTAAAATTCAATCCCATGTCTTTATCATTCCTCATCTCTGTCTAAACCATCTCTACACCCTGATTTCCTGAACTTTGGTCATCCCTCTCAATATCATCAGTGAACAGAGCCACCCTTTTGTCTTTTCCTAGGCTCCTTGCCCTTCCTTAATGTTATTTCGCCTTCAATATACTGTTCCCAGTTTATGCCATCCTGCAGCCTTCTCTCTGTAATATCTACTAATTCGTACAGTACTTGTTTATCTCACCCTGCACTATCAGTTCATCTGTTTTGTTTAAATGCTACTTTCATTTCATGTTATGTTAAATTTTGTCCTTTGGCTATTTTTCCAATCTCCAGCTTTATTAATTAAATTATTCTTGGATCTGTACTTTCCGTCCTTTCTTGTCCTGATCTGCTTATCATTTCCCACATCATAATCTTCCTCTCTTGCCTTGTCTCTCGTCTTTGACTTATCACATCTTTCTGAATTTTATCCCTTACCCCCACAATTTAGTTTAAAATCATTTCTACTTCCTAACTTATGCAGCTCACTGAAACATCAGTCCATCGTGATGTAGGTCACCCCAATGGTACAGCCAACACTTGCTCCAGCACTGCTATCACTGCCTCACAAATTGAAATCGAGCTGTCTTACGCCAGTCTTTACATTATGCATTTATCCCACTGATCTGATTGACTTTATGCCAATTGGTACACGGCTCAGTTAATAATCCAAAGATTATTACCTTTGTGGTTCTACATTTTAATTAGTGCTAGCACCTTACAATGAGTATTCAAGAACCTTTTGCTTTATTCTGTCTATATTGTTGACACTTATATGGGATGTGATAACTGGATCCTTCAAGTTCCGCTCTCACCCTAACCACCTGTCCTGAACTCTGTCCTCAGGCAGGCAAAATACCTCCTGGATTCACACTGCTCACAACATGGAAGTGTCAAATCCCCTCATTATGCTACATCCTGGTGGCACTACAATGCTTTTTCCTCCTCCTGCTTCGATGGTTCCTTCCATTCACTTGGGTTAGGGCCACCTCAAACCAGTTTGACTTCTCCAAAGCCTGAGGTTCCTCCAGATCACTCTGTAACTGCCTCACTCATGGTCACAATATTCCAGTCCCTTACTGCTGGAAAAAAAATCCTGTCCTCAGAGGTGTGGCCATTTTCTTGAACAAATTGTCCAGGTATTTTCCAATTCCTTGTGCTGTTCAACTTCCAGATTAATAATCCTGATCCAGATTTCCCGTAGGTGGTTACATTTTCTGCAGATGTGTCTGTTTTGGATTACCTTGGCATTCAAAATCTCCCACATTCCACAGCTGCAGTCAAATATCTGTCCTTCTTTAACTACATTTTTAATGAACTTAGAATGATTCCTATGTACTGTAGAACTTACTGTGCTTATTAAATGATGAAGCCACCTACAACTAAAGTAATACTTTTATTGACTGGGGAGACAGGTAAATGTAGAGTCACCATAGTTCTACTCTCTCATTAGAGAGTAATGACTGGTGGTAATTTAGCCTGTGGTTCCCCACACTTTAGGCAAGGGGCAAGATCAGGAAGTTCATGGTAACTTTAGCTGGTAAAGGAATTAAGTCTACAATATTGGCATCACTCTACACTACAAACTAGCCATCCAGATAGCTGAGCTAACCAGTCCAAATTACAGACTGTTGTGTTTTAGGTCTCCATACGATTTCTCACAAGACTGTGAAGCTTCTGCCTCCACATGATCTCTCATGACTTTTATGAATATGTTGGCTCAGCTCTCTTACTTGCAATATTAATGAAGCAACGAGGTGTAGAGCTGGATGAACACAGCAGGCCCAGCAGCATCAGAGGAGCAGGGAAACTGACATTTTGGGCCTAGACCCGGCCATTTCTGAAGAAGGGTCTAGGCCCGAAATGTCAGCTTTCCTGCTCCTCTGATGCTGCTGGGCCTGCTGTGATCATCCAGCTCTACACCTTGTTATCTCAAATTCTCCAGCATCTGCAGTTTCTACTATCTCTGATATTAATGAAGCAGTTAACGCTATTTTCTCTCTCTATTGCTAAGTTTATGAAACTGTTATCCAGACTCTCTGTTGCAATATTTATGAAGCTGCTGTTGTCACTTTCTCTCACAATATTTGTAACACAGCCGTTCCTGCTTTCTCTGGTGTTGTTTATGATAAAGAACCCAAATGGTAGATCTTTGAAGCAATACCACCTGATTGGTGTAATAAATGTAGTCAGCTGTTTTCATACTGTTTACAACATGGAAGTGTCAAATCCCCTCATTATGCTACACCCTGCTAGCACTACAATGCAGTTTCCTCTCCCTGCTTCAATGGTTTTCTCCATTCACATGGGTGAGGAGCGCCACAAACTAGTGTGACTTCTCCAAAGTCTGACGTTCCTCCAGATCAATTTAAGTTGAAGGGTATCTGCTAGAAGCCACTGTTGGCATCCAGTTTTGAGAACAATTTAATTGTTGCCAATTTTGCTAAATGACAACTGACAGATGAAACATGCTGGACTCTCCTTCTTTCTTCTTTGTTTAACTGAAAAAATCCCACACACAATTGTGGTTCTCCATTTGTTTTGGGAATAATTGCGCGGTTCTGACCTTGGTGATAAGACCTCAATTTAAATTGTGCTCTCGAACAAGATTTTACTTTTCCAATTGGACAATGAGGAATTTTTGTGTGAGTGTATGAGCAAATTGGTTTAGTATCTATTTGTACTATAAAAAGTGTTATCCTTGCTTCAACTTTTCTAAAACTTTGAATAACGTTTTGGAATTTTTCCTCAAATTTCTCTCCCATCTCTGACTAGCTGACTAAATGCATAACTATTCAGCAATGAGGCATTCTGATTCTTCTGTATATGAAGTGCTTCACCAACATTTAGTTTTTTGAGACTAAGTTTCATAGTAATTTGTTCATGGACTTGAAAATCCATGCATCCTCGACCTTGGAGTATTTTTTATTAGCTGGTGGAACTTTCACAGGCTTCAATCATGGAAACCTGACTAACTACATTGAAACAGCTGTTCCTGCGTGGAGGTTAAATTCTGTTTTAAAACCGTGTAACTTCAGATTGATAACCGTTCTGACTCTGTATGACCTCCCCCAGAAAGTTGTGAAAGCTCAGTCTTTGCATAGACTTGAAGTAGAGTATGACTACTTTTTCATTTTCAGTGGTGTGAAGGGTTATGGGCACAGTGTGTGTAAAAAACATTGAAGTGTTCAAACAGCCATGATCATGTTGAATGGTGGAGCAGGTTCAATGCTTTGAATGGCCTTCTCCTGCTCCCATATTTCTATATTTCGGTTAACTCTTTCAGAACCATTGTATTATATAATAACTTTGTCAAAGAAATCCCTGCAGCATGACTGAATTTGGACCATGACTTCTGTTTGCAATGTGAGTTGACTTGCCTGTCCCAATGTTAAATCCTTCTTGAGTTGAAGAAAAACAACAAGCTCTCATCCCTCGCATGAACAATTATACCATTTCCAAGTAATTCATCCTTCAAAATTCTATTGTTGTAACTTGCTGCTAAACAATGTAAATAAATCCATTACAAGAGCTTCTCTTGATTCTCTAAAACATCAAATGCTTTAATTAATACACAGTACACTACAGTACTTTTTTTCATGTTTGTCATACCAGCAAATCATCAGCTAATGGATCTATAGAATGTAAGAAAATGTTGACTTGATGGCACAGGTCTTGTTTGTGTGATCCTGAAGCTCTTCCCTAGCACTTACCTTGCCAGTTCCACAATTCCTAAGTTTAGCTTCATTGGGTCTCTTCTTTGCTCTCCAGTTGAATATTTGGATTCTTCTTTCTTACTGTCAAATTGTTTATACCTGTGTTTTCTTATATCAGCTCCTGGCCAAGATGCAAAAGACTTTTGAGGTTCCTTTTTCCTAACTTTTGAAATCTTTCTTCTTTGCAGCCTACAACTAAAGTCTTCCAAGTTCTTTTTCCTGCATCCAGAATCTTCTCCTTTTCTAGCTGATTCTTCTCCAAGGTTTCTGTGGCCAGGTTCTGCATTTGGAGTCTCCCCTTTTAAGCTTTACCCTTTGGACAATTTATCTTCAGATCCTGGCTGGGGAGGTTTCATTTTCCTTTCACCACCACCATGCCTCAATTTGTTATTTAGGTCAATACTGCTACTCGCTCATTGAGATACAAGTCTGGAGTACGTTTGGGATATGAATGTCTACACACATAGTCACCTGAGGCTGCTCGCTCCCTATCTCTAAGTAAGGCCTTTCACCTCCTTCTGGCATAAACACTCTTATTTATACCTGTACATAGTAAGTTCTCATATACGACTCTCTTCAAATGCTCATGCTAGCTTAGTAGCTCCTCTCATAGTGAGACAGGATCATGTCATTAGTTGCATCATCATAATTTACATGTATCTTATTAAATCACTTTGTATATCACATAAGGGCTTCAACCACTCTACCTTAAAATCTATTGAACAACAGGCTCCCCACAATAGAATGTAATTTTGGTAGAGTTGGGAAGGCAGCGGGGTTTGGGTTTGACACCACCGTGCCTCTTTCCATCACCTATTCATCTCCAAGCTCACCACAAGAGACAACAGAAGATTCTGCCCACCCATGTTTAATCACAAAGGTAACTGAAATTTCCACAATGGACAGATGTGATTTTCTAAAGAGCAACGTTGCACTTAACACTCACAATTTTAAAAGGATGGGCTGTCTAACACTGCAGTAAACAATCAAAAATATTATCTGCAATGAGGGAGCCATTTTGCCTGACTCTGCCTCTGGCAGCTAGCGTCACTAGATGACAGCACAGTTCGCTGCATTGACCTAACTGTTTCAATCCCAGCTGCGACTCACATTCTTATGGAGCGGTGCCTTGCAAAAGCAATTTAATCATTTACAACTTTGAGATGTCTGAATACATTCCAGTGAAAAATAAATTAACATAACTTAGTAGCGCCTTAAGAGATCTTACAAATTGGATGAAGTCTTTAAGTGATAAAACAATGGGCTTTTTATGTTTAAGTGGCTTTACATCAAACTTCTGTTTGGGTTCAGCATCACTGGCCATTCTATCAAGTGAACATCCTCCTTAAAAACTAGAGGGTGCTCTCTCACATTCAGGATCTTGATAAATGTATTATGTCAAAAGGCCTGAACCAATGCAGTCTAGCTTGAGGAGCTATATATGCCGCTACACATGCTCGTAGGTAGAAGGTTGTCCACTATTATCAGATATTATTAAGCAGAAAATGAAAAGTACGACACATGAGTATTGTAATCCCTCTCTAATCTCTTCTTGCCTATCTTACAAAAGTATCTGCACTCTTATAATTCTGGCCTCTGGTGCATCACCAATTTTATTTGTTCCACGAGTGATAGCCAAGCTTTCAGATGCTAAGGCCTTAAGTTCTGGTGTAGCCTATCACCTTTCCAACTTTCCATTCTGTCTTCTTTTACGACATTCTTCAGGACACTTCTTTTTGTCTAAGCATTTGGTCATCTCTCCATAATATTTCTTCATGTGCTCTGTGTCATACTTCATTTTATAGTAACAAGTGCCTTAGGATATTTTTATTACACATATAACTACAAATATAAACTTTGCCTCTCTCCTGAATTTTAGAGCACCAGGCCCTCTGTTCTAATGCCTAACATTGAATTACTTCTTAAAGCATGGCAGCTGTTTTTTCTTCCAGGGAAACTTACAGCGGCAAGTTTCATCAGTGTTGTACCTTCAAATTCTCTCTTCCAACTGAGATTTCTAAATTCCTTTCGAAAACTAAATGGACTCAAAAATAAGCATTTCATACCAGTATGTTTGGGTAGTCACTTAAATATTTCAAAACAGCACGGGATCTGTACACTGTCAAGTAAACGTGTGCAATAAATGGCCCTGCAGGATGTTTGTAATTGAATGTAATAGATCGACGCTCCTCTAACAAACCTATTCTTCTGCTCCAAACACCTTGATCAACTTATGATTTCATGAAAGTTATATTTATCCAATAAGCCATGAAGGATACTGTTCTGGCCATCATATGGAGTAATAGAAAATAAAATGTAAACCTGAGGCCTACAGCATTATTCAGGGAATAGCAGACAGCTGTTTACAGCTGGGCTGGGAAATTCTTGCAATGTGTAGAAATAGGAAGGGACAGGGCCATGGGAAAAGAAGGATGAGAATTTTAAAGTCAAAGACTGAGAGACAATGTACATTAATGGGTACAATGAGGTGATGGGTGAATGGAACATGGAGTATGTACCTTGTTGAGTAAGGCACATGCCTCATATCCATGACTCAGGACAACTTTTCTCATGGGAATCTTTTGGTCATCACCTGATTAATGATTTGTGCTAGGAATGACTCCAAACGGTAGAGAGTTTTCCCCTAATTTCTATGAACTGTAGTTTTGCTTGGCATCCTTGATGCTACATGTTGTCAAATGTGGTGTGGATTATACTGTCATCTCACCTGTGGAATTTAGTTTTATTGATATTCGAACCAAGGTTGTAATAAGGTCAGGAGCTGCATGGCTCTGTCAGAAAGCAAACTGGGCACCAGTGAGCAGGTGCTGTTTGATATCATCATTGATGACACCTTTCATCACTTTACTAATGATTGAGAATGGACTGATGGAGCAGTAATTGGCCAAGATCAATTTGGCTGGTTATTTGAGTACAGACTATATTCAGGCCTCAAAGAAGGTGCAGCACCTGAAAGAACAGATACATTGGCCCTTTTTCAAATTTAACAGTAGTTTCCTTGTCGTTAACTATAATATCAAACAGAATGTAGTCTCTTATTCTGCAAGGCTCAGGTGAGCCAAAAGCAGATGAGGAATTCACCTATCTGTTCATTGTGCTCTGATGGCTGAACATTACACATTGTTATTAAATGGTTTGTTCTTAATTTTCTTTGCTGTTGATGCAGCTCTGAAATTCTGCCTTGAGGCACTCATGACCTTCTCTAATGCTGGCTGGGCCTTACACCCACTGGGAGAGTTGTTCCTTAGTGTTGTCAATTGGGTTGTTTTTCTTTATGTTCATCAATGTTCTGAATGACCTTTTAATACCAATTCCTGCAGTTTTCCAATGCACTATATTGTTTCACTCAATGGATAATGATGGGATAGTGTAGGGGGAGGGGTTTAGATTAGTTCACAGGTCGGCGCAACATTGAGGGCCAAAGGGCCTGTTCTGCGCTGTATTGTGCTATGTTCTACGCAGCTGGTTGATTTTCTTCTTATTTGCCAAGTTACCTGTTGTGGACTTTTCCCATGCTTTAGCAGCATCACATGAGTTTTCTTTGCCTCTAACCCAGTGTCTAGTGTGGCCCTGAAGTTCATGAACCCCTGCTCCCTTTTGCTACTGGCCTTCTTTTCAGGCTTTCCCCCTACATTTGGGGATGGAATGCTGGGCTGGCCTTAACCTTCAGCCACAGCACTTTATTTTTGCTGTGCTTCATTTCTTTGTTGCTTGCCTCCAGTTCTGTAGGCCTGATTACTGTTGTAGTAAAACAGTCTACACTCAGCTGAGTGAACAGTAATAGGCTTTATTAATCATCAATATATAAAAGGGATTGTAAGGGAACACATCATCTGAATTACCACAGCTCTAGTTCCATTTAATCAGTTATCATTATTGTACACCTCTTTACACACATGTTCAGTAGCTGTTCTCAACATAAAAACCACAAGTAATCCTTTATTTCATGCCTCTTATCCAAGATCATTGTCCATAAGGCATTGGCCTACATGCTGCCTTCAAATACCCGATTGATGTCGACAGCTCATCAGGAATATGCTGATGACTCTCAAGAAGTAAATTTCAGGTGAGCTTCCATCTCACGAGCTCCAATGCAGCAGGAATTCACTGTGCAAAGAAGTATCAAAGTGAATTTCCATGCCTAACCACTACTTTGCCATTGCATCTTTTTATGTGGTTAGTACTGAGTATTTTTGTGATGCTTTGATTGCATTAGACACACATGTTTGAGCAAGACTATCCATTGCTCATACTCGAGGAAATTGAATGGTATTCAGGAAGGGCACTTTACTTATTTCAGTCATTCACTTTACTCAAATGTTGATGAAAAACACTAGAGAGAACAAAGTTTTGGATGTCACCGGTTGGTAAATTGCAGGATGTTCTTTACTTCAAAAGTACAACAGTGATAGTCAACACAAGACAAGTGGGGTGCAACAACAGGAGTGCAAACTATGCAAAGGATCTAGAAACTTTTATTGTATCTTCTTTCTAATTGCCTAATATCGTATAAACTTCATCCCTTCTGTACAAGAAGATCCCAGTGTGTGAATTCCAATTTGCTCAGTGTTGTCCTTCTTGAGTGTGATATGACACAATAACTCAGTTTCATTTTCAAAAAAAGTAGTGACAAACTCACCTTGTGAAATTTATTTGTAGTTTTTTTTAAAATGTTTAATTACTCAGAGTAAATGCAGAGCATTCCAAACATAGCACCATAAACATGTTTTAAAAATATAAATTGCAATGTACTGTTTTAGGTTCACGAAAACAAGATTGATAAGAATTAGACATTTTATGCAGATGCCTGAATACACGGATGAGTCAGATAAAATTTATAGTAGTGAACACAGAAATGTACAAGCACATTAAACAAACCTTTTGTCCCACTGTGTCTGGGCTGACCATAATGCTATTCTAAACTAATCACATCTGCCTGTGAAATTATTCCACAGAGGCTGTTGGCCATCGCCAAATCACCCTTTATTTACACATGGAAAACCCTTGACACTATCCAGCTCCTTCAGAGGCTGGTTCTCAGATTGAACAGGATGTTTGACAATCCTGTTATTATCTGTCAACCATGGCTCCCTGATTGAACCAGATTAACAGCCCCAATCAGGGCACTGATATTCTATGAGGTTCACCTGGCTGACCTTGTTATAATCACTTCAGCCTGCACACTGCCCGTATCTTTCTATTTCCTACCTGTTCACATGTATGTCTAAACATTTCTTAAATGTGGTTATCACATCTGCTTCTACCACCTCTCCTGGCAGTGCGTTCCAGGTACCCTTGGCCTAATAAATTTGCTTTGCACACCTCCTTTAAATATTTCCCCTCTCATCATAAATCTATGTTGCCCTTGTATTTTACATTTCCACTCTGAGAAAAAAAGACTCGACTATCCATCCTATCTATGCTTCTCAATTTTGTACATTTCTGTTATGTAACCCATCAGTCTCCAAAGCTCTAGCGATAACAATCTAAGTCTGTCTGATTCTCCTTATAGCTAATACACACTAATCCAGGCAATATCTCTTGCATCCTCTCCAATCCCTCCACATCCATCCTATAACGTGGTGATCAGAACTGCACGCAATATTCCAAATGTGGCCAAACTAAAGTTTTATGCAGTTGCAACAAGACTTGCCAACTTCTCACAGATGAAGGCAAGCATTTCATACTTTTTCTTTACCACCTTATCCATTTACATTGTCGCTTTCAGTGCACCTCGAGATTCCTCTGTATATCAATGCTCCTAAGGATCCTCTGTTTACTGTACACTTTTCTCTTGCATTTGACCTCTCAAAATGCATCTGATTTATATCCTACGATATCCTTTGACAATCTTACTCACTATCCACAACACCAATTTTTGTATCATTTGCACACTTACTAATCAGACCACCTGCAGCTTCAAGCAAATCATTTACACTTATTACAAACAACAAAAGTTCCAGTGCTGATCCTTGCAGAACACCTCTGGTTACAGACCTCTAGTCATAAAAGCGCCCCTCCACAACTGCCCTCTGTCTTCTATGATCAAGCCAATTTTATATCCAACTTACTGAATCATCCCCCCATGGATCCCATGAGACTTAATGTTCTGGGCCAGCCTACCAAGAGGGAACTTTTCAAATGCTTTAGTAAAGTTCATGTAGGCAACATTTACAGCTCTGCCCTCAATCATCTTCATCACGTGCTCAAAAACTCAATCAAAATCGTGAGTCAAGACTGCCCTATACAAAGCCATGCTGATTGTATCTAATAAGTCCATTATTTTCCAACTGTGACAAAATCCTGCCCTTATGAATCTTCCAATAATTTCCCTACCATTGAAGTAAGGCTTGTAATTTCCCATTTATTGGTGTTGCCTTTCTTATACAAAGGAACAACATTGGTTAATCTCCAGTCCTCTGGCACCTTGCCTGTGGCTAAAAAGGATATGAAGATCTCTGTCAAGGCCCCAGCAGTCACATTTCTTGCCTCCTTCAGTATCCCGGGAAAGATCCCACTGGGCCCTGAGGACTCATCGATCTTAATGTGCCACTGGCCCTATGCATAAATTCTTTCCTTAGTCCTTGAGTAAATCAACCCTTGCCATGTTCCTAATATATTGTATAAGATGCCTTAAAATGAGATGGAGTCCCAAATTTTTGATCATATCAGCATCTGTTTTAGTTAAACACCTTACTATATAAAGAAATGGGTTATGGGGTTCTTGTGGTGCAGTGGTGGTAACCCTACCTTTGAGCCAGGAGGCTGGGTTTGAGTCTCACCTGTTCCAGAGGGGTGTAATAACATCTATGAACAGGTTAATTTGAAAACAGAATAAATAAATGGGTGAAATAAATAAACAGATGAACGAAAATTGGTCTTGTACAAATGCTGCTGAACATTGAAGCAGGTTTAGTGTTATTCGGTCCTAGCATTAATAGACAGACATAGAACTTAGAACACAGAAAAGTACAGCACAGTACAGGCACTTCAGTCCACGATGTTGTGCCGTGGAATAAGCCTAATCCAAAAATAAAATAACCTAACCTACATTCCCCTCAATTCACTGCTGTCCATGCGCATGTCCAGCAGTCGCTTAAACCTAAATGTGTCTGGATACTCCTTGTAAAGAAATAATTATTAATTACAATGTATTATGATACAGCTAAGACTGAAGCACGGTATTGGTGTGGGATTTTGTGCTGGTCTATTGTACTAATCATGAAGATTTCTATAGAAAAGAACAAAGTGAGCAAGAATGGACTTCTTTCTCTATACTTATTTTTATCCTATACTCATTGTGGCATTTGCTATAATTTGTCTTTCAACTGGGATTTATGTCTCCCACTAAATAGCTTGTATGATTTGGTCTCTCCACAAGGGTGGCCTTGTCCCCACAAGTGGGTGGTTGAGTTTCTAGTGTCTGACCTGTCGTCTCATTGGTGGCTTTGTTACTTTCAGGAGGCAAAGTTAATTGTCTCAAACTTATCTGTAATGCATGGGCTGCTCTTACTTAAGTTTGAATCACTAAGTGATTTGGCTGCATCTTTTGATCCCTGCGACTGGTGTACACAGAAAATGTCCTAATGTCTTTTCTCAGTGGCTTAAACACTAAGCTGACTCCTGATGTTAACTTTCCTATTTTTCTGATGACTTCTTGCAAGGTAGCTACCATTACTTTGGTCTTTGATCAGTAGTCTGATGAGCTAATCTGGAGCTAATAGTTTGTGAAACAATGTATTATCCTCTTAGTGATAGGTCATTTATTTTCTAAATTGCTACTCTAATAGATATGGCTATCAGAGAGAGCTCCTTGTTTCATGTTCTGTTGAATTTTAAACAATATTAGAAGAACTTGCATCAATCTAAAGAGTATTTAATAATGACTTTTGAGATCTTTGTAATCAAAAACAAGCTAAATGTTCATCACAAACTAAACCGTTTGAAGATCTGAGCTGGGCCATTTACTTTCAATTATCTCCCTATTTTCCAAAATTTCCTGCTGAGTAACTAGTGATTACAGAGTTTTGATCACCACCAAATGAATTGGAGACTTGGTTGAGAACGTTTTTGCACAAATTATCTGATATCTATCACATTATTACTTTCAGGATTTTGCTATATGCAAATAAATTGCTGTGTTTCCTATTGCATAGCACATAAAGTACTTTAAATTTCTTTGGTAGTACGACACTTTGTGTTATACAAATAGAAGTTTCCAAAGACGGGAAATTAAATACTTTCCTACTCATTGCATCAGTATGCAATCATTTCTATGTTGTTGTGATCTACTTAGTGCATCCAAGTCTTTTGTACTTGAATCTTTCTACCTCCATGCCTGCATGGGAATTGAGGCTACAGTGTTCAATCATTTTGTGCAACTTTTTATTACGGGAGAGGAGAGATTTCCAGATAGGCATTCAACCAAGTGGTGTAAACAGCAATAGGGGAGGTAATCCCCAACATTTGATTTGTCACAATCTAAATATTAGGGCATCTGTTTAGCTGTTCCAGTAAGCAGATTAAGTAACACTCACAAATGTAATCTGTAGTATTTTTTTAAAATGACTGCAGGATGAACAAAGAAATTACAGATGGATTTGAACTGTATATTCAAAACTCTTGTAACATGAACACCATGTCACCCAGGCTAAGTTGTAATGTACTGCAAAATTTTTCTCCTGACTTAATAGTTTGTAGTAGAGTCCAGGATAATAAGAACATTACATTAATGCTCTGATTATGAATCAAACACGAATGAAATCAATCCATTTCATTCAACATGCCACTTCACGTGTGGGTGACGCACTGTAGAATAACTCATGGACAGGAAGCCAGGGACAATATCCTGCAAGAACACCTGTTGGGTGTATTTTGGACTTTTGCTCAAAGCAGGCTTACAATTCATTTGTATTGTGTGGTTTGGAACACTGATTAAACTTACTTTATTCAGAAAAGTAAACCACCCACCATGAGACTGAAAAATGTGCAGTGCTGACTTAACTCCTTAATTGAAAGTTGCCCATTTTCTCCCAATTCATCATTATCTCTAGCTCCACCATGAATGTCATTCTGAATATTACAGGTACCCTTAGAATCATATTAAAGTTAGAGGCAGAGAAAATGTAAGAAATGATGTGCACTTTGATTCTGAGGAATGGCATCCTCAAGCCAGTGAGAAGATTTATTTAGGTGACGTTTGTTATTATTTAGGTGAAGAGTCGTTGTCCAATATTTTTGTGAGTTAGCAATCATCTTGATAATATGTATGAACTATTATGACAACAGCAAAGAAAACAAACAAGAGATTTGTATTTCTTTAGTGCCTTTCAAAGCCTCAGGTCATCTCAAAAAATCTTGGCAGCCAATATGTACTCTGGAGCAGAAGCACTATTGTATTGTGGGAAACATGGAAGCCATGTTGTAGGCAAATACAATCCCAACAGTATGGAAACCGACCCATTCGGCCCATCAAGTCCACATCATCCCTCCAAAGAGCATCCCACCCAGACCCATACCCCATAACTTGGCATTTCCCATGGCCAATTCACCTAACCTGCACATCTTTGGACGGTGGGAGGAAACCAGAGCACCCAGAGGAAACCCATGCAGACACGGGGAGAACATGCAAGCTCCTAACAGACAGTCCCCCAAGGATGGAATCAAACCTGGGTCCCAGGTGCTGTGAGACAGCAGGGCTAACCACTGCGATACCATGCTGCCACATGTAAACGATGGAAATTAAAGATGGAACATAAATGCTGGCCTTGTCAGCCCTGTTCAGATTCCAACAAAAAAAACAATAAAAATGTAGGAAGCAGGAGCCAGAAGGAAATTGAAAACTAGACCACAGATAAGGCACAGAAAGGGACCATCTGGCCCATTGTGCCTGCAATAGCTCTTCAGATGAGCATCATTACCAAGTGCAAATCTACTGCTTCTTTCCCCATACCCTTGCACACCAATTCTATCCAAATAATCAATACTCTCTTGAATGTCTCATTTGAGCCTGCCTTCACTACTTTTTCAGCAATGCATTCCATACCCTAACTACTCAAGTGAAAACTTTTTTTTCTCATAACACTCTTGTCTGGTTTGTACATCAGCCAAAGTTTATGGCCTCTTGTTCAGTTTACAAGCAGGAACAATTTCTCCTCAACTACTCTGTTCAACCAAATCTCAATTTTAAAAAAAACCTCTTTCAAATTTTCTCTTAGCTGCCTTCTCTCCAATGAGAACAGTCCCAACGTTTTCAATCCATCTTTATAACTGTACTTTCTCATTCCTGGAACGATTCTGGTAAATAGGTCTGTATTTTTTCCAATATATTCATTTTTTTTACTATGTGACACCCACAACTGTACACAATACTGCAACTGAGGTAATAAATGTCTTATACAATTTCACGTCACCTCTCTATGCTTTTACTCTATGTCCCTATTAATAAAGCCAAGTACACTGTGCTTTATTAACTTCTCTCTCTGCAGGTTCTTCCATTTTTGATATTTTATTAAATTTGCTCATGGGACCCAAGTGTCACTGGCTGACCAGCATTTATTGCCCGTCCCTAGTTACCCTTAAGTAGGTTATGGTGAGCTACCTCCTTGAACCAATGTCAGTCCATGTGCTGTAGATAAACCCATAATACCATGAGGGAGGGAATTCCAGAATTTTGACCTCGTGACAGTGAAGGAATGGCAATATTTTTCCAATCCACTTAAAATGAGGACCAACATTTCATTAGCCATCCTGATTACCTGCTGCACCGGTGTGCTAGCTTTCTGTGTTTCATGCACAAGAATGCCCAGGTCCTTTTGTGCTGCAGCTTTGTGCAGTTTGTTCCCATTTAATCATAATGTTCATTTGTTCTCCGTTCCAAAATGAACTTCACATTTTTCATTTCAGGAATTATATCTCAAGTGTAGAGAAACGATCTGCTCTTAGAAGTTAGTCCATTGTTCGGTTACTGTTTTTCCT
Organism: Stegostoma tigrinum; assembly: GCF_030684315.1. Taxonomy (NCBI): domain Eukaryota; kingdom Metazoa; phylum Chordata; class Chondrichthyes; order Orectolobiformes; family Stegostomatidae; genus Stegostoma; species Stegostoma tigrinum. The sequence continues at coordinate 26,749,215 of NC_081356.1, read as the reverse complement.
GCCAACTTCTTCTTGCATTTAACTCTGCCCAAGCCTGCTCTTGCCCCATTAAAATTAACTCTCTGCCAGTCTACTTTTCTTGCTCAGGATTGTTGTATGTCATTCGCCACTACCATACTGTGTCTCACGATACAATGATCACTGTCTCTTAATTGGTTCCCCCACTAACACTGGATCTACTTGGCGTGCCTCATTCCCAAGGACAAGTGCAGCAATGCATCCTTTCTCGCTGGACTGGATACTTTCCTTAACATAATCCAGAAACACTTGCCCCTTGCTACCCTTTACGCTATAAGTATCCCATTGTATATTTGGGTAAATCAAAGCACTCTCATAACTACTTTATAATGTTGGCTTTTTAAAAATAATTTCCCAGCAAGTTTGCTCCTTTATGTTCTTTCCACTAGTTGGTGATCAATAGACCGCACTGACCAATGTCACTGTACCTTTTTTTCATTCCTTAGCTCTCGTCAAATTGAATCTGTCCTTGAACATGGACATCCTTTTTCTCCAGCACTACAATGTCCTCCTTGAACAATATTGCCACACTATTCTTTTCCTATCTCTCCTGAACAACTTATATGTACATTTAACATTAATTTAATATTTAGTACCCAGTCCTGCCCTTCTTTGAGCCAGGTTTTTGTTATTGCCACATCATCATATTTCCACATGGCAAAATATATTTGTAAAATTCCCCAAACTTACTTATCATTCTCTGTGCAATTACATGCATGCACATTAACTCTGATTCAGACTTGATTTTTTTCTCCCCCACTCAGATGTTACTTATCAATCTGCTATTGTCTATGCAACTGCCAAATATAACCCCAAGTATTTTGCAAACTCTGCAATTGTCTCTTGATTCTCACAACACTGCCTAGTTAATTTAAAGCCCTCCCAATAATACTACCAAATTATCTGCCAAAAGTGTCTCTCCAAAAAGAGATATTTGGCAGTAGTTCTGACTCAACTGGTTTGGCTGTGGACTCTGGAGTTCGTTAGATGATTAGAGTTTTGTGTGGAAGATGTATGTAGTGATGGCTCATAATCTGTTACCTGCAGCTACAGTCTATTTCTTTGGAAAATAAATAAAAGGGAATTTTTGCTAAGCACAGAAACCTGGGTTGAAGGTCCAGATTTCTCATTTACTACTGTAGGACATGCCCAGAGCCCGGGCCGACCCTTGATGTGTTAAGAAGTTTGTGCCAACAAAGTAGGGTAATACCACCAGGCCTTCCACCTTCCCTCAAAGTTAGGGGATCAAGTTCAAATTTGGGTTCCAGGATTTAGGTAAATAATTATAAACCATCAGCATATAATTCCACCAGTTAAAACCCACACAGACAAGAAAAACACACGGGTGTTACAAACAAAGGGTAAACTGGGAAAGATGTTCCGTGAGAGGTAGTAGGAAATGCTGATGCTGGAGTCTGAGGTAACAAGGTGTAGAGCTGGATGAACACAGCAGGCCAGGCAGCATCAGAGGAGCAGGAAGGCTGAAGTTTTGGGTCTGGGCCCTTCTTCAGAAATGGGGGAGGGGAAGAGGACTCTGAAATAAATAGAAAGAGGGGGAGGCAATGATGGAAGGTGAACAGAGGAGCAGATAGGTGGAGAGAAGATGGACAGGTCAAGGGGGTGGGGATGGAGCCAGTAAAGGTGAGTGTAGGTAGGGAGTTGGGATGGGGTTTGGTCAGTTTGGCGGAAGGGGCAAGTAGGTGGGAGGGAAGATGGACAGGCCAAGAAGGCAGGAATGAGGCTAGTAGGTAGGAAGTGGTGGGTGGGGTTTGGTCAGTGAGGTGGGAGAAAAGACAGACAGATCAAGGAGGTGTGGACGAGCTGGGCAGGTCTTGGGATGAGGTCGGGGTTGGGGAGATTTTGAAGCTTGTGAAGTCCATATTGAGACCATTGGGCTGCAGGGTTCCCAAGTGAGATATGAGGTGCTCCAGCATTCGAGTGGCATCATTGTGGCAATGCAGGAGGCCCAGGAATGGACATGTCATCCAAGGAGTGGGAGGGGGAGTTGAAATGGTTTGTGACTGGAAGGAGTAGTTGTTTAGTGCGAACTGAGCGTAGGTGTTCTGCAAAGTGGTACCCAAGCCTCTGCTTGGTTTCCCCGACGTAGAGGAGGCCACAATGGGAACAGCGGATACAGTATATCATATTAACAGATGTGCAGGTGAACATCTGCTTGATGTGGAAGGTCTTCCCAGGGCCTGGGGTCAGGGTGAGGGAGGGGGTGAGGGAGGAGGTGAAGGGATAGGTGCAGCACTCGCTTCGGTTGCAGGGAAAAGTGCCTGGGGTGGTGGGGCTGGAGGAGAGTGTGGAGTGGACAAGGGAGTGATGGAAAGAGTGGTCCCTCTGGAATGCAGATAAGGATGGGGAGAGAAAAATATCCTTGGTAGTGGGGTCAGATTGCAGACGGCGGAAATGTTGGAGGATGATGCGTTGGATTCAGAGGTTGGTGGGGTGGTATGTGAGGATAAGGGGGATTCTGTTATGGTTGCTATTGCAGGTAGGGGATGTAAGGGATGAGTTGCGGGAAATGCGGGAGACATGATCGAGAGCATTTTCGATCACTGTGGAGGGGAAGTTGCAGTCCTTGAGAAAAGGACATCTGGGATTTCTGGGAGGGGAATGCCTCATCTGGGGAGCAGATGTGGCGGAGGCGAAGGGATTGGGAATAGGGGATGGCCTTTTTGCAGGAAGGTGGGTGACAGGAGGTGTATTCTAGGTAGCTGTGAGAGTCGGTAGGCTTGAAATAGATATCAGTTTCCATGTGTGCCAGAGATGGAAACAGAGAGGTCCAGAAAGGAGAGAGAGGTATCGGAGATGGTCCAAGTGAACTTAAGGTTGGGGTGGAAGGTGTTAGTAAAATGAATGAACTGTTCAAGCTCCTCGTGGGAGAATGAGGTGGCGCTGATACAGTCATCAATGTAATGGAGGAAGAGGTGGGGAATGGGGCCAGTGTAGCTTTGAAAGAGCGATTGTTCCACGTATCCTACAAAGAGGCAGGCATAGCTTGGGCCCATCCAGGTACCCATGGCCACTGCTTTCGTCTGTAGGAAGTGGGGGGAATTGAAGGAGAAATTGTTAAGGGTAAGGACGATTTTGGCTAAGTGGATAAGAGTGTCAGTGGAGGCGGTCTGGTCAGGCCGGCGGGACAGGAAGAAGTGGAGGGCTTTTAGGTCATTTGCATGGGGGATGCAAGTGTATAGGGACTGGACATCCAAGGTGAAGATAAGGTGTTGAGGCCCAGGGAATCGGAAGATTTGGAGGAGGTGGATGGCATGGGTGGTGTCACGGATGTAGGTGGGGGGGTTCCTGGACCAGGGGAGGGAAAATGGAGTTGAGATAAATGGAGATAAGTTCGGTGGGGAAGGAGCAGGCAGAGACAATGGGTCAACCAGGGCAGTTGGGCTTGTGGATTTTGGGAAGGAGATAGAAAGGGGCGGTGCGGGGTTGGGGAATAATGAGGTTGGAGGCTGTGGGTGGGAGGTTACCTAAGGTGATACCGTTGTGGATAATCCGGGAGATGGTTCAGTGATTCCTGCTCACAGGATCTACTGAGATATTTCTTTAGATGATCACAATGCAGCTTGTCAGTGCTTCTTCTCTTGATGTTTTCACTGATAATGCAGGAAGCATACAGAGTTTCACACTTATAAAAGGTTTCTGACTTGTAAGTCACAACCTACAGCAACTGCTGAAAGAAATGAAAACTGGTTTTGTTCAGGTTTTTAGTACAGAGAACAGGGAGATCTTCTGTTCTGAAGAACAGACTCAAAACTAGACTGAAAATGTTAACTCCAGAGATCACATGAAACCAGGTTATGGTCCAATGGGTTTATTTGAAATCATGAGCTTTCCCTCATTCAGGATGAGGGCATCACTGAGCATGCAGCATTTATTGCTCATCCCTAATTGCCTAGAGGGCAGTTCAGAGTCAACCACATTGCCGGAATCACATGTAGGCCAGACTAGATACGGATGGCAGTTTCCTTCCCTAAAGGACATTAGTAAACCAGATGGGTTTTTCACCCAGCAATCGACAATGAATTCATGTTCAACATTAGATTCTTAATTGCAGATACTTATTGAATTCAAATTACACCATCTGTGGAGGCGGGATTTGAACTCAGGTCCTCAGATAGTTGTCTGGGTCTCTGGACTAACAATCCAGTGATAATTCCACTAGGCCATTGACTCCCTGTCACCTGTTGAAGGAGCAGCAGTACAAAAGCTTGTGATTGCAAATAAACCTGTTGGACTATAACCTAACCGGTTCTTCCTCTCACCCATCCCTTCCTCCCACCCCAAGCCGCACCCCCAGCTACCTACTAACCTCATCCCACCTCCTTGACCTGTCCGTCTCCCCTGGACTGACCTATCCCCTCCCTACCTCCCCACCTACACTCTCTCCACCTATCTTCTTTACTCTCCATCTTCGGTCCGCCTCCCCCTCTCTCCCTATTTATTCCAGTTCCCTCTCCCCATCCCCCTCTCTGATGAAGGGTCTAGGCCCGAAACGTCAGCTTTTGTGCTCCTGAGATGCTGCTTGGCCTGCTGTGTTCATCCAGCCTCACATTTTATTATCTTGGAATCTCCAGCATCTGCAGTTCCCATTATCTCTGGGACTACAACCTAGTGTCGTGTTACTTCTGACCTTGTCCAACACTGGCATCTCCACATCATAACTCCAGAGACGATGCAGAGCTACTGAGTTTCTTAACATTCTCAATGTTTCTTTGTTTTAGGGGGATCTCCTGAGCTGGAGGAGATTTGACAGCTTTTCCCTATCCAGTTCACAGTCCCATGTTGTTCAGCTACCTGAGAATTAATTACATACTTATTGGCAGGCAAAAAGCCTTTGTAATCAATAGTTAGCAGATTGATAGTCACAGACCAATCAACTACTAGTTGTCAATTAAAGCTCCATTTACACATAGCCCTTTGGCTTCAGCTCATTTGCAATTTACACTTCAACTACTGCTGTAATGAGGAGCTGTGTAAACGGTGCTTATAATGAGTGGCAACTTACTTGCTTTCAAAATATGAAGCAATTTTCCAGTAACATTAGTTTTAAAACTGTTCTTTTCTCATTCTATGCATTCTATGCAAACCTTCCCCCACGCATACTCATAGAACCTGATCATCATAACATTCTATTCCCTTTACCTTATATGCTCATCTAAACTTACCTTAAATGTATCTAAATTATTTGCCCCTCCTGGCCTCCACTGTAGTAGTGAGTTCCACATTCTTGCCGCTCACTGAGTAAAAATGTTTCTTCAGAATTCCCTATTGAATTTATTGATAACTATCTTATTGACGGTCTCTATTTTTGCTCTTCTCCACAGTAAAAGACATGATGGGTCAGTGGTCAGCACTGCTGCCTCACAAAGCCAGAGGCCAAAGTTTGATTCCAGCTTCTGTGTGGAGATTGTACATTCTCCCCGTGTCTGTGGGGGTTTCCTCCCAAAGTACAAAGATATACAGGCTTAGTGGATTAGCCATGCGAAATGCAGGGTTATAGGGTTAGGGAGGTGGTTCTGGGTGGAATTCCATTTGGAGGGCCAGTGTGGACCAGATGGGTTGAATGGCCTGCTTCCACACTGTGTGGATTCTATGTAATTACTGTAGATTGTCATAAAGATTCATTTGGTTCACTAATGCCCTTTATTGAAGGGAATCGCTCGTCATGACCCACTCTGGCTGACACATGACTCCAGAACAGCAGCAACAGAGTTTAGCTTTTGCTGTGTTTTGGACAAATGTGCGATAACTATTGGCCTAAACAGTAATGTCCGCATTCCACAAACAAAAAACAAAAATCAAGAAGTCAAATAGTTATTCACTCAAAAAGGTCAACGGGGGTAATACAGCTACAATCAGAGGAAAGCCTAAAGTGTTCTGAGGAGAATTATATAATCCAGAACTAACCTTTTGGCAAAAGGAATTTATATCAATCTCAGTATGGGCATCTAAGCAATTTCGAGCTTGATACTGAGTCTATATCATTGGGTAGTGAACAATGATGGACAACAGACCTGTCTATAGCCTAAAACATTGCAACTACTGTTCCAGGAGGTATACCACTTAAGATTAAAGGTATGCTACAAGCAATTCTCCAAAACAAGAAATATCAAATAGTCAACTTCTTCATACTCCACAATCAAGAATTTCCCCTTATGTACGATTACAGGTCTTAACCTCAATCTTCTCCAAACAACAGAAGAAGTTAAACTAGTCAAACGCAAGAAACAACTAGTCCAGGAACAAGGGGTCAAAGAACATCTGATTAAAGAACAGCTAGTCATAGAAAATGTGCCCAAAGAATATAAGAAAAAAGATTTCATGGGGCTGCCTAGATTCATGGAAGAATCAAAGAAGACAGCCATCAAGCAATAATCAGGATTTAACAAAGCACGACAGGAGCAGAACAGAGGCCAAGAATTTCTTGCCTTTCTCTAGCTATTATGTTGAAGCTTGGCCAGATCAAAGGTCCAGAGAGTTGCCTATAGAAAAAAATTTTGAACAAGGGCAGCAATACGCAATTGGGAGGATGGAAACTGGTTTTGGGGGAGGGGAGAAGCATCTGCCCCTGTAATGATGTCATACAGACTTATTGGGAGAACAGCTTACGACTTCTGAGAAGCAGCATCAATTATCCAGGTCCTCCTTATAATTTCTGTAACAAGATCTGTCAGATCAGTGTAATTTGTACCGATTGGCAATATGCAATAAATTACTTTTTGTTTCACACAAGAGTGTTAGACTAACAAGTGGTTTTCCTCAATCAAACCAGACCATTGCACCTTGGTGTTCACTATCCTAAAGAGGATGGTGACAGCAAACCTACCCCATGGTGAGCAATAGTGCAGAATGCCTCATACAATACATTGATCAAGAATGGAATTATTTGTAATTGATGGCTGAAACTGTTTCATTGAATGAGTGTGTAGGGTAATCACTGACAAGCAAAGTAAATGGTACCCTATCTACGAAAAAATTTCTAACGGAGGAAATATTTGGAAAGAGGAAGTTACATGTATGTGCATAAAAGGGGAACTAGTGATGTACTGTAATTAGATTTCTAGAAGAATTTGAGACTGGCCACATCAAATTATTTGCAGAAAAGAAAATCTCACAGTGTAGTGAGTAATATGTTGGCATTGGTGGAAGATTGCTTCTTGTCAACTAGCCAGGGTATTGGCATAAGTGTGTCATTTTCTGGTTGCCAAGATACAATGAATAAGGAGCCACAAGAATCAGTGATGCACCTCAACTTTTTACAATTCATATAATGGCT